>NC_056748.1:673446442-673746442 GCF_019279795.1 Protopterus annectens | reverse complement strand
CAGAAAATTACAGTGTTTCCTGACAGCATGAGCTTTGTTTAATATGCACTAGAAAGAAACAAGGTTACAAAACAGTACAGGCCCCTAGCAAAGTGCATTTAGATTTAACAAGCTTTGGGGTAGCTCATAGTGGCATAATGTAATGCAGATTAAAGTAGACTAAACCAGTGTTTTACATACATAAATGCTTGTGCGCACACGTGTGTGTGTGTGTGTGTGTGTGTGTGTGTGTGTGTGTGTGTGTGTGTGTGTGTAGTAATATTCTACACATCATGTCTACAGGGATATATATATATAATTCTGTCAATGGAGATGAGAACTATTGCCAGCTATCAAAGGTCAAAAGAACTGCTGTGTCCCCCATCCCACCTTAGTAATGACTGCTAATGATAACCCTGCCTCTAACCCTTTTACCTTACCTTGAAAAACCTATTGTGTAACACTACCACCATCAAGGAAACTCACCATGCACATATACAAACACATACAACACTAAATCTAACCCCATGCCTAATCCTACTCTAACAATAACCCACAAAGCACTAGTGTGCACACACACACACGCACGCACACACACGCACACACACACACACACACACACACACACACACTCACTCAAACCTCTAAAACAACCCATTTATGTTTGTCAGCAAAATACTCATACTCTGAAAATATTGTTTGCTCACTCTGCTGTTCAGATACACACAGCACTGCACTACACTCTGTCAACCAATCTATGATTCAACAAAATGTAGTACACTCATATGTATGTATGTAACCCTATACATCCGTATCCAGCCCCCACCCACCATTAAGGAAACCATGGTAAAATATTTCTCCAAAGCCAACTTCATGCTTCTTAAGACAGAAGTGGCGAACTTCATGACACCCATGCAGATGGACAATACACTTATGACTGCTGAATCCTACACAAATGCACTCTATAAGCACTTACATGAGTGCAGGGATCATGCTATCCCAAACAGAACCAAGATGCTATCCTCAAAAAAAGGAAGTCAATCTGGCGGTCCCCTGCCATAAACAAACTCTACAACAGAAGGAAGAAACTATTGCAAAAGAGAGAAAAATCCCATTAGTGGAGGAGTTCCCTGGTCAGCCTCTGTAAGAAGCTGAGATCCCTTATAAGATCCTACAAAGCTAGCTACGAAAACAAAATTGCCACTGATTCTAATGGCAACCACAAAGCATTCTATAGCTATGTCAAGAATCTCAATGGCAATACCCAGATCTCATCTGAGTTACAGCACAATGGCATGAAAATTACAGAAACAACTGATATTGCCGACATCCTGGCAGATAGGTTCAGTGCTAACTTTACCCCCCACCCCCACCACCTAAAGGGCCCATATCTATACAGGAAGAATGCAGAGTCCCTGTAATCACATCTATGCAGGCAAAAGCTGCACTCTCTAAAACCAAATACACAGCATCCATGGGACGGGACAACATACCAGGCTACATTTACATGAACTTCAGAACGAACTGGCTCCCCACCTAAGCACCATGTTCAATCATAGTCTCACATCAGGCTTTGTGCCCACTGAATGGCACAAGGCAACAGTTATCCCACTCCACAAAGGGGGAGCCACCACTGATCCTGTGAACTATCGCCTTATTAGCCTGATGAGCCTGGTCTGCAAGGCCATGGAACATATCATCATGGAACTCATAAACAATGACATTGGTAACCTTCAAACTCTGGACCCCACCCATTTCAGGTCTGTGAAAGGCAGATCATGCCTTCTGAACCCGATTGACTTCTTTGAGGCAGTTACCAAAGCCGTAGATGAGGGTAAGGTGGTTCCCACAGCCTATCTTGACCTCGCCAAGGCTTTCGACACCATCCCCCATTCTGGAATTATAGCTAAACTCACTAAACTAGGTATAAATCCCTACATCACAAGATGGGTTTCCAACTGGCTCACTGACAGAGCCCACACTGTAAAAGTTGCAGACTTCAAATCTGACTTCATACCAGTGACAAGTGGAGCACCACAGGGTTCAGTCCTGGGACATCTCCTGTTTGGTATCTACTTCTCAGAATTACAGGCTAACCATAGTTGAGTCCCCAAATGATGTGGAAATCCTACAGAAGGGCCTCACTGAGACAGATGCCTGGTGTCAGAGGCATGGCCTCAAGATCAATGCCAAAAAGTGCATTGTCATCCCCTTTGGTAAAAACTCTGTACCCATGAACTATCACATAAATGGCAGTCTACTTAATGCAGAATGTGTGATAAGAGACCATGGGACCCAGGTGGACAGTAGTCTCTCCTTTGATAATCACATCACCACAGTAGTCAGGAAATCCTTCTATGTGGCACACCTCATCACAAAAGGATTCTCATCCAGGAAAAAAGAGGTTATTGTTCCCCTCCCCTCTACTCGTCACTCTTTAGACCCATTATAGAGTACAACGCCCCTTTTGGAATTTACCTCACAAGACATCTGCAGCAGCTGAAAAGGCCACAGAAGTACCTCACAAAGAGGATTACTGGCCTCAAATTGATGCCCTACACTGACTGACTCAAAAAACTCCAGCTTTACTCTGTAGCATGTCGCCTACTCTGAGGAGATCTTTGCCTACCATATAAAGCTATGTTAAACCCAGAGCTGTTGGACATGCTACAACTAAAAAATCCCAATCCCTCCGAGCTACATGCTCTAGGGACCTAAAACTTTGTCACCACAATAAACAGGACATGCTGGAGGGATAGATTCCTGTCCCAGAGACTTCCTATACTCTGGAACAAGATACCCATCTATGTCAAGCAAAGTTCCTCATTAGCGCTCTTCAAGAAAAATCTTGATGAGTGGATGGGAAATAGGAAATACGCCCCGGGGATAATTTCCGTGGCTCTGCTCGACAGGGGCACAGGAAATTAACTTTTTGGGTGGTGTAAGCCAGGGAACCTTGCTGATTAGGCTTACTTAGGCCCTTGGGCCAATAGCCTAGTACCTACCTATGAACCTATATATGTGAATGTTTCATCTAAGAGTGAATGCTAAAAAGAGCATTGAAAAAAAAAAAGTTGATCGAAAACAATCAAATGAGTGAAAAAAAAATTAAAAATTGTATGTTTGCAGCTCATCTGCTTCCCCCGTGTAGGCTGTGCCCAACACCGCTCTTGCTAATTGTATATACAAACTCCAAGACTACATTACAGTTGGGAAAGGGAAAACTCACACACCCTGCTGTAGCATGAAAAGCTCCCAGCAGGCATACAAACAACCTAGAACAGCATTAACTCTTATGATAGCTATTACACTCATGTATGTGTATATATCTATACCGTGGATCTAAAAAGTGTACACACGCCTGTTAAAATGCCAGGTTTTTGTGATATAAAAAAATGAGACCACAATAAATTATTTCAAAACTTTAACCAAAAACACTCTCTGTTGGCTGGAAAAATCAAGGAAAGTCACTTGCATAGATAAAATACAGATTATTCCACGATATAAAAGAATATATCTACAGTGTTGGCAACATTAGCAATGTTAAGTCACTGTATCTTCTACCATAAACACCGATAATCCACAGTCAAGCGCTTTTGTACATCTGGACTTCATCAGAACTGTGAAAAAAACTAAGCATACTCCTTTTAAAAGCCCATCTACCAATCACTTTAAAGTTTAAATAAAATAAGCAAATGACATATTTAAAACACACTATTTTTTTTTGTTAATATATAAACATTAAAATTAAAATATATATGCTCTTTAATTAAAGTTTTTGTGCCCTATGTTTTAATTCGGGCTTAAGAGAAATAAAATCATTTAATCCTGGTGTAACATTGGAATTATACTGTAGCTGTCATTTCATTTCAGCCCTTTCTAACTCATTCTTCCAATCTCCACCCCTTATGTCCTTTGGCACTACTTCCAAAATCCCGAAAAGAAATGTGTGATTGGGATTAATTTTTATATGCCTGTATAACCCGTTATTGTCATCCTGTTTTCTGATATCATAGAGGTGCTTGTATATCCTCTTTTTCAGCATCCTCTCTGTTTTACCTATGTAAAAATGAAAACAAATCTGACAAATAGCGATGTATACCACCCCTCTTGTGTTGCAAGTACCCTTTGCCAACTTTATTTCAAAACTGGCCCTTTCAATATGAACTACAGAAGATGTCAAAATGTACCTGCAATATTCACAAGCACCACATTTGGTCGCACCCTTTGTACTAGTAATGGATTTGGAAATAGAATGTTTTAATAAGAATTTCATATTGTTATTAATCCTGTACACAAATGTTGGTTCTGGTCCCAGTACTATGCCCTAGGGCATTTATAAGCCTAGCCAGACTGGGATTTTATTCCAGAGTGAAGGGAGCCTCTGGGTTATGAATCTGTCCCTCCAGCATATCCTATTTATTTCAGTGCTGAGGTTCAAGTCTCTCAAGCGCGTAGCTCAATGGGATTTGGATTTTCTGAGGTGCAGCATGTCCATTAATTCCGGGTTGGACATGGCTTTATACGTCAGGCACAGATCACCTCTGAGCAGGCTGTATGCCACTGAGTAGAGCTGGAGTTTCTTTAACTGGGTAGCATATGGCATCTATTTGAGCCCTTTGATCCTCTTGGTGAGGTACTTTTGGGGTCTTTCCAGTTGCTGCAGGTGTCTGGTAAGGTACATCCCAAAAGGGGCATTGTACTCAATTATGGGCCTGATGAGGGATGAGTAAAGAGGCATGATGACCTCCCCTGATCTAGATGTGAATCCCTTCATGATTAGGTGGGCTATATAAAATGTTTTTCTAACCACTTTGGACACGTGGTTTTCAAATAAGAGATTGCTATCAACTTGGGTCCCCAGGTCCCTAATTACTTCTTCCGTACTTAATGGATTACCACCTATGTGGTAATTTCTGGGCACTTTGTTTTTGCCAAAGGGGATGACTATACACTTTTTGGCGTTTAGCTTGAGGCCATGGTTCTGGCACCAGTTGTCTGTTTCTATGAGGCCCTTTTGTAGGATGCTTGTGTCGGCTGGAAAGTCGTTTATGGCGCCTAGTTTTCAGTCATCTGCAAAGTTGGTCAGCCACAGTCCTTCCGTGTTGGCCTGTACCTCCCAGAAATATATACCGAAAAAGTGAGGTCCCAGGACTGAGCCTTGTGGGACACCACTTGTAACTGGTTTGGAGTCTGACATGGCTCCAGCAATTCTAACCTTGTGGGTTCTGTCCTTGAGTCAGTTTGCAACCCATCTAGTGACATAGGGGTTTATATTTAAGCTGGTGAGCTTATCTATAATGCCGGAGTGGGGTATTGTATCGAAGGCTTTTGCGAGGTCCAGGTAGGCTGTGTGGACCACCTTCCCCTCGTCAATGGCCTTGGTGACTGTTTCAAAGAAATTGACCAGGTTTAAGAGGCAGGATCTGCCCTTAACAAAGCCCAACTGGGTAGGATCCAGTGTCTATAGGTCCCCAATATCTTTATTTATGAGGTCCATGATGATCCTTTCCATAGCTTTTCAGACCAAGCTAGTCAGGCTTATGGGGCAATAGTTTCCAGGATCTAATGAGGCACCACCTTTGTGGAGAGGGACCACTGTTGCTGTACGCCACTCTTTGGGTACATATCCTGTAATAAGGCTGAGATTGAACAGTAGTTTTATGTTTTGGTTTAGCTCTTTTTGGAGTCCATGTAGGACGCAGCCCAGAACACCGTCTGGTCCCATTGATGCTGTGTTTTTTGCTTTGGAGAGGGCGGCTCTTACCTGAGCATCTGAGATGTCAGACGGGCAGCACTCTGCTGAGATATATATTTGCCCTTTTGGTGGGGTGGGGGGGGAGAAGTTTGCACTGAACCTGTCAGCTAGGATGTTGGCAATGTCTGTGGGTTCGGTGTATTTTTTGTCATTTTGGACTAATTCTGAGCATATCTGGGAATTCCCACCCAGGTTCCTAACATTGAGATTATCCTTAGTGTCCTGTGCAATTTTTCTCTCGAAGCTGGCCTTAGACGATTTCATGAGTGCCCATAGTTTTTTGCTAATACTGATCAGAGATGCCTTCCCTTTTTGGGATTTCATGTAGTAGCTTCCTCCTTCTATTTGTATAGTTTGTTTATGGCTAGGGTCCACCAGACAGGACACCTGCCTTTGGAGGATTGGGTCTTGGTTTTATTTAGGATTGCATGATCCATGCATTCCTGAAGGTGTTCATAGAATGCGTTTATAAAGGAATCTGGGGTCTGGGCCATATTTTCCACAGGCCCGGGGGCTTTGAAGGATTCCACCTCGGTTTTGAGGAGTGTGAAATTTGCTTTAGAGAAGTTTTTCACTGTGGTTTTCTGGGCATGGGGTGGGGTTGGAATGTGAATATCCAGTAAGATTAGCTTATGGTCTGATCTTACCAGTGAGGGATACACTTTTGGTCTGGAGCATAGAGCCCCCATGTTGGTGATGATCAGGTCCAGTATGTTTTCCCCTCTTGTGGGAGTGGTAACAAGTTGTTCCATAGCATTTGAGTTTATAAATTCTAGGAACCTTTGGGCTAGGGTGCTGGAGCTACAGTAATGCTCCCAGTCTATGTTTGGGTAGTTGAAGTAGCCCAATATAATGGTGTTTGGAGAGACCTTCAAATTTTCCAGTGTTCTCAGGAAGGCCGAGTGGGGTTCCTGGGTTTGGGAGGGAGGTCTGTAGCAGGCTATAAACTGGAAGGCAATTTTACCCACTGTTAGATGCACATGGATAGTCTCTGATGCTTTGTGCTGTGCCACCAACCTGGAGGTGTGGGTATCTTTGACGAATATTTATACTCCCCCTCCTTTTGTGGTTCGGTCCAAGTTTTGAGGCCGAAAAGCATGGTATGAGGTATAACCTGGTAGTGCTGGGGTGCTCTTGTGAGCCATGAACCAGGTTTCTGTTACTGTACAGATATCGATGTTCTCCATGCTAAGGAGAGTTTTGAGTGCGTGCATCTTGAGGTTTAGACTTCTGGCATTGAGTAGCATTACTCTTAGTTTCCTATCCCTTGTGATACCTATGGAGGTGGGTTTGTCTTTTGAGCCTTGCCTAAAAAAGGCACTATGGGGGTGGCAAGAGCCTTTGCCAGTATCCAAAAACCCAGGGGTGACAGGTGCAAGCCATCCCTAGAGAAGCATTGTGGCTTGTCGAGCATGTCATCCCAGGCTGACAGGCATTGGATCCCCTTTGAATGACACCAATACTTAAGCCAATTTTTGAAATTGATCATCTTGTCTTCATATTGTGGCATCATTACTGGTGAGGGTAAGATGCTACTCAAAGTCAGGGTCATACCGGCCTGGGCTACATGCTCAGAGAGCTCCTCTATGTCTCTTTTCATGTAGTCCAGGGAGGTACGTCTCAGGTCATTCACACCAGCATGGACAATGACCGAGTCATATTTGTACTTGCCTTGGAGTGACCTGAGTGCTTGTGTTATGTGGCAGATCCTAGCACTCGACAGGCAGCTCACCTTGACCTTCTCCTTGTTCAGCATGGTGAGCGGGACGTCAGTGTGCCTGATGATAGAGTCACCTATTACAAGTGTATCAGGTGTGTTGTTTAGCCTTAAGGGCTGTGACTGTTCGGCACACTGGCTTTGTGAGCTATGTATTGCATGTGTTTTGGGGTAGCGGTTGCTTGGGTGTCTGCTTTGGAGGTCTCTGCTGCTTAGGCAGATTTTTATTTAGAGCCTCCGAGTATGTTTTTGTGTGTTTTATGTGTTTGGTTTGCTGCCGTGGTAGGTCTATGTGAGACTTGAATTGTAGTGAGTGTGGTTTCCTTCTCCTCCTGACTGGTTACGCAAGTACTGAGTTGAGAGAGCTTAGCTTCCAGTTTGGCTATATGGTTGCATCTCTCACATGTGTTGGAATTTGTTGGGAGGAGCAGAGGGTTGTTTGTGTACATGAGGCAGTTGTAACATTGCCTCAAGATTCCCAGATTCACCAGCTGGACCGGAGAGGAGATTGACAACTGACCTTTGGACATGCTAGAATAGTATTGGGAATTCCTTTATAATTGAAAAAAAGGGCCAGTGGGGAACAAGGTACTCAAGGGGAGTTTGTGAGGGTGTAGTGCTTTTAATTTTTTAGTGCTGACTTATATAATTGCTTTAGTGAGCAAGTGCCAGGCTTTAGAGTAGGAATAGGGTGCTTATTATGAGAACTAGATCAGTTCTAAGGGAAAAAGTGAAGAGCCGACTTTGTGAAGCCGAGAATGGTTTAAACCCAATTAAGCAGAGCTGCGCTATGCGCAAAATCGCTCAAAGCAGCGCCAAAGCGGGTTTAAACAGGGGGACTTGAAAGAGCTAGAAATTGGCCCAAAGCGGCCAATAGACTACCAGATTCTTGTGCTGGGAACACTCCTCCAGGGATAGATAGGCTGCTCTAAGCTCCCCACTTCCACTGGTGAACAAAGAACCCTCCCTTTATCCAAGAAAGGAAATGGGCAACACAGGAACTTTCCAAAAGTCCAGAATACAGCAAAGCCTGTATTTGGACTACTCTAGGTCAGGAAAGACGGAAAACAGGGATAATTTTTTTTGTTTTTTTTTTCTTTTTTGCAACAAACAGCAGGAAAATGCAATAAATATGTAACACAGGCTAGCGCACTTGACTGTGTAGCCTCAACAGGTAAATGCAACAAACAGGACAAACTTTAAAAGTGCAGGTGCAAAAACAACTTTAAACAGTTTAAAACAGTTCAAGAAGCAGAAATACTTGCAGTTTAGCTAGATCGGACAGTCGACCAGGTAGTAGCAGGAAAAAAAAACACTTTTATCAGGTTAGCAGTTGCTCTTTTAGCCTCTCTGCTGCTAGCACCACTCTGCAGGACCACGAGGAGCTTGGCTAAGTAGTAACGAGCGCAAAAACCGCGCCAAAGCGGGTTTTATACAGGGGGACTTGAAAGAGCTAGAAATTGGCCCAAAATGGCCAATAGACTACCAGATTCTTGTGCTGGGAACACTCCTTCAGGGATAGATAGGCTGCTCCAAGCTCCCCACTTATATATATATATATATATATAAATATATATAGATATATATTTTTATATATATATATATATATATATATATATATATATATATATATATATACAAAAAGTATGATATATAGATATATAAGAACACTGCTTCCACATAGCCAAGGACATACTGGGCTGCTCTGAAGCCAAGTAAGAATGCTGCTTCACTGAGGGCCAGATGACATGCTGAGCTGCCTAATAGCCAGCCTGAAACAGAACCTATCAGACCTCCTGTACAGTGGCTAGTCAGTGTCAGGTTCAAGACTAGCTTTGTGACAGATAAATGGAGAACAGCAGCTGTCACCCGTATGTATGAAGGTAGGTCATCTATGGATCTGGGAAATTATAGACCCTTAAGTCTGACTTGCCTCATCTGTAAGTTTATAGAAAGGATCATTATGGAATTAATAAATAAGGATATAGATAACTTACAGACTCTGGATCCAAACCAGTTTTGATTTTTCAAAGGCAGATTCTGTCAATTTAACATGGCTGACTACTTCAAGAAGATTACCAAAGCAATGGATGAGGGCATATCAGTACACTCTGTGTATGTAGACCTCATAAAGGCATTCGGCACCATCCCATACTCAGTTATCATAAACTCTTCAAGCTAAATGTTAATCTTTAAGTAACTCATTGGATAGAAAATCGGCTAACAAGTAGAATCCAGATATTTAGGAAGGGCAGCTCTACTTCATCCAAAAGACCTATCACTAGCCATGTACCCCAGGGTTCAGTCCTTGGACCACTCCTCTTTGGCATTTACTTCTCAGAGGTCCAAGCTACTGTTAAGGGTTTATTTCTGACAAAGTTTGCAGATGACTGAAAAGTTGGTATCATAATAAACTCCCTAGAGGATACCAAGATCTTCCAAGATGACTTTTCCCAAACTAATAACTGGTGTCAAAGCAATGGACTAAAACTAAATGTCAAGAAATATAAGCAAGACGTCCCTAGCAACTATATCACATTGACAGTACACCCATGAAAACTGATCCAGTAGTAAGGAATCTGGGATCTATGTGGACTATGTACTCTCCTTTACTATGTATTCATTATTTTAATAAAGTCCTTTTTTATTGCATTTTACTAAGGGTATGGCATCCAGGTCCAAGGATGTTATTACTCCAGTGTATTCTACACTTATCAAACCAGATGTTGAGTATAACCTCCACCCCCTTCAGTATGTTACTGTCCATACATCTGACACAACTTGAATGCCCACAATGCTTTATTTCTAAAATAAAATCAAGAGAATAAAATAATAGAAACCCTGTAGTCCATGTTAATGCCTTGTTTCTCTTGGTGTCATACAGTCTAATGACTCATGATCTCTGCCTCATGTGCATAGCCTCAACACACCCTGCCCTATCAGACCTTCTGCAAATTCGCAAGTCCAGTGGGTGCACAAACACCTGCTTAAAATTTCTGAATATCTTTTGCAAACTAAATAGAACATATTGGATGTAAAGAAATTTCTCACAGAGAATACTACCTCTTTGGAATTGCCTTCTTCTCCACATACAGCAAAGTACTTCCCTTACACTATTCAAACCTAACCTGAATGAATGGATGAGTTACTACAAATTCTCCCATGTTTAGCACCCATGTCCTTCACAGATAGAGGCAATATGTAAATGTTCTTCTTGCCTCAGTATTATTCATTCTGCTTGTCTCTGAGTTATTTTACTTGAAATACAAGGGCTAGAACTTCACTAGATTGTATGAATAAGTTTCTAAAAATCCTCACAGATCAGTAACCTTGTAAGCACTTACGAATCTACAATCCTATGGTAAATTCTCAATTTAAAGCATATCTATGTAGATCGCCACACAGTGGAGATCAGGGTACTTATCCTTTTCCCCACTGTAGTGTCATCTCAGGGTTGGTATATATAATTTGCAGGGGGGTGTGGGGGTGTAGGGGGGCTTGCCCTCTGCAAAACCATAGATTTTTTTTTTTTTATAGGTCATAGGATTATACTAGACAATTGGCCAGGATGCCCTTATAAGCCTAGCCAAGAATTTCACCCATGTTCCCTCAAAGTCAGCACCTGTTTCTCTTGTCCAGCAGGGACACAGGTGGGATCTTAGGGCTGTATTTTCTGTTTCCCATCCAGTCATCCAGGTTTCTCTTAAAGAGGGCTAAAAAGGTACTATGCTTGACATGGAGAGGGAGTCTATTCCACAGATGGGGGAGTCTTTGGGACACAAATCTATCCCACCAGCAAGTTCTATTAATGTCACAGACCAGGTTTAGGCCTTGGGTGCAGGTTGTGCGAGTGGAGTTTGTCTTATGGATATGCAGCAACTCCATCAAGGCTGGGTCCGAAATGTCCTTGAATGCCAGACATAGGTCATCTCTGAGCAGTCTGTATGAAAAGTTATGTTCTATCTGTTCCTTCTCCATTGGTGGCGTGGATGGCTGCAGTGTGTGCAACACTGCAGGTGCTGGGTCTGAGGATGGTCATTAAGACATGATGCTGAGCTAGAGCTGTTGGTATTGCAAATATTTCAATCATTTAGTCCAAAATCTATTCTTGCTGTAAAAAGGTATATTTGTCACATCACTGTGTGCTTTTATACTTTGCTGTATTAGTTAGCCATTTTGTGTTTCACTGTTTGCATATACTACATGCATATAATATGGAGTTCCCTATATCTATGCAAGTATGCATTCATTAGTATGTATTTCATGTAATGTTATTTTTGAGTCCTTTGTAATTGTACTATCCATGTTGTGGATCACCTTGTATATTGTTGCTACCGACATTAACTTCCACTTCCCAGTGCAGTAGTTGTACATGAGTCCCAGACATAGTTTCCCACCTATTTTCACATTATACTTTGTGCAATTTACAATATAGTTAGTTATAACGATAACATGAAAGAAAATAATACTTAGATGTAGAGCTTTGTCCTCCTGTTTTGAGCCCAAGTGTAGCTTTTTTTAGGACACAACATAATATCATGCTCATAAAGCAAGAGTGATGGTTAAAACCTAGTGTGCAGTTGTAATATTTGTCTTAATGGTATATTGAAAATTATGAGATTTCAAAAGTACTGCGAGAAATGCAAAACACATAGTGACAGATGAACTCAAGAAAATAAAATCATGCATTAAGTAGTAATCTGGTTCATTTTTCTTACCAAATGGAACATTTTATATGCTATCCCAAGTTTTTCAACAGGTTTTTATAAAACATATCCTGAAAAAAGTGCTTTTTGTGAAAGAACTCAATGCTTCAAGTCCAAGATCACACACATAATGCTGTCCAGAATTTGAAAAATATCATACATCAACTAAATGCAGCTTTGAAATCAACAACACTTATTTAGGGATTCCTACACTGAAAAGTGTGAATTTTATATATACAAATGAAATTTAAGACTTCAACTTTTTCAGGCATGCTGTTTCAAACTGCTCGGCTATTATTTTGCAACACAAGAAAACATTTCAGACCCTGCTCTGAAACATGAATCTGAATGTAAAAACAATTATGTTTTATATAAGATTTGAACTAAACTCTGCATTCAAAATTCCTAATGTTATCACACTAAAAGTATAATAGTTAAATAACATTTGGAACAGTAAGAATATAAGAACATATTAAAAATATGTTGGTCTCCATTGCAGTCATTTCCTTCCTGTCAGGTTCAGTCCTTAGGAATAAAACTAAGTGTTCAACTTATAGCCAGCTGCAGTTTAAAACTCATGGCAAACCTGTAACTGATAATAGTACACTATCATACACATAGAATATAACAGATGAGAGTGAGTGAACCTTAAATAACAGCAAAAAGAAACACCAATGGACTATTTTAATTTTGACAGGGTGTATCACCAAGGCATGATTATACCATATCATGATTATAATAGGCACTTGTCTTTATTTCGGCTACTGACTTTGAGGCCTGCCATTTCAATGTCAGTTTGACCTCTGTAATTAGGCAAAGAAATGAGCTGGGAAGGGCATCTTGGCAGACATTGTGGGTTAAAAATAATAAATAATAAAACAAACTTCAAAGACTGTTTTCCTTTTTCTTTATTTCAAATACCGACACTGAATAGAGGCTACCAGGTTTCAGTGGTATACTGTGTGATGCAGAGAACAGATTTCTAAATAACAAGCAGCAAAGAAAAAAACATGCATAGCATATAACATTAGTCTTTGACTGTGGTAGGGCTCTCCCATAATAGGAAATTAAAAAGGTAGTGGAAACCGACTCAAACACAGAGACAGATGCTGGAAGAGGATGTGGGATGGAGTCCATGACATTAAGACACAGGACTACAAAATATAATTATAAATTATATTAATGAGTTCTATGTCTGACTTTAAGGGGTTAGATAAACTGAAGGAAGAATGCACAGTTTCAACTCTCAGGCAGTGTATGAGCAGTTGACCTTATGTATCATCATGCATATGCCTACAAATACACTTATCGGTGGCAAGCAACACAGAGACAACAATAAGTAAGGTGTGCACTTTGTTTAGTAACACAGGGAAGTAAAAATTAGGATATGGGGAACAATGGATACATTTGTTGCAATGTCAAACAACAGCAATTGCAGAAATTTCTGAAGAGAGTGTTTATGAGGAAAGCAGGCTGTCCCAAACACACACACCCTGTTACATATTTTAACAACATCTGGCATTGCAGATACTTAGACAAAAGGCTCATGATTTTTTTTTTCTCTCGCCACAAAAATGATACACCTCTTTTTTATTTCTTCTTCCAATATTATTTCTCTGATCAAAATATTGTGACTGAAATTATCTCATTCAATCACCTGTTTCAGATAAAGTTATGTAACCTCCAGTTAATAATGTAGATGGCATGTATGCAACTGTTATCAAACAAATGTACACTTAGCTGTTCTTACCTTCCGTGCTCCGAATTTTTATGATAGTGTATTTCTGCTGCTGCATATTTCAATGCTACATATTTTAATGACATCAAAGTTCTTAGCAGAACAGCCTAGTATGATTTGTAAAACATTATGATTGTGAGAAATGTTAGTTAAATCTATCCCTTCTCATCATTTTTATTTAAATTTACTCAAAAATATAGATGATTGAAACTAATTCACATACGATCACAACTTTCTCCTTTTTATCACATCGTAATGATGATTTTTTGCATGACTCTGGTCTTTCTACTGTAGAAGTAGGCTGGACCCCACATGTAAACAATCAAGGATACACAATTTAAGTACCCGGATGCTATAAAGAGTGGCAAAAAGACACTATTCCCCAATACCTGAAGAGGTTCTCAAGTACCTATTAAGAATTATTCATTACTTTTAATATATCCAGGGAGAATTTTAATATATCCGTCATCAATATATCTATACAAGTCATGCATGCATATGTGCTAAAAGAAACTACAGGCATCTAGCTCCCACCACTGCTGCTATGTTATTCACCCACTCACTTTTTTTTTACACTTGGGTAGGTCCGCTCATGTCCTGACTCTCACCTCTTAGCTTAAAGTGTTCATTTTTCCATTTTCCTGCCTTATTCATTATTACAGCCACAGATGGTTGCCATCAACAATTCATGACAACCAAACCAGCAACACCACTAATTTGTTTACATTTACCAAACATGTCATTTCAGAACACTATTACTACAACAAATTCACTGAAATCTCTTATGTCTGCATTGTATTCTACCATTCTGCTATAGTTTTAGGCATATTACAACTATAAGATATTCAATAATAATAATATTCCACCTTGGATCCCGGGAACTATCGCCCCATCAGTCTGATGAGCCTGATCTGCAAAGCCATGGAACGTATTATCATGGAACTTATAAACAAAGACACTGGCAACCCAGTTTGGGTTCGTGAAGGGCCGATCTTGTCTCCTGAACCTGATTGACTTCTTCGAATCAGTCTTCAGAGCTGTGGATCAGGATAAGACAGTCCACACAGCCTATCTGGACCTCGCCAAGGCCTTTGACACCATCCCCCACTCTGGAATCATAGATAAACTTATTAAGCTGGGCATTAATCCCTACATCACTAGATGGGTTGCCAACTGGCTTACTGACAGAATCCACACTGTAAAAGTAGCTGAATCCAAATCCAGCTCCAGACAAGTGACAAGTGGAGTACCTCAGGGTTCAGTCCTGGGACCTCTCTTGTTTGGCATCTACTTCTCTGAAGTACAGGCCTACACTAAGGGACTCTGGCTAACAAAGTTTGCAGATGACTGCAAACTGGGAGCCATTATTGAATCCCCAAATGATGTCGATACTCTATAAAACGGCCTTAAAGAAACAGATGCTTGGTGCCAGAGCCATGGGATCAAGCTCAATGCCAAGAAATGTATAGTTATCCCCTTTGGGAAAAAACATGTACCCATGAATTACCACATAGGTGGCAGTATACTAAACAGCGAAAGTCTGATATGAGACTTAGGGACACAGGTGGACAGTGGTCTCACCTTTAATAACCACATTGCCACAACAGTCAGGAAATCCTTCTATGTGGCACACCTCATCACTAAGGGCTTTTCATCCAGAAAAAAGGAGGTCATTGTCCCACTGTACTCATCCCTCATTAGACCCTTTATAGAATACAACACCCCATTTGGTATGTACCTCTCAAGACATCTGCAACAACTGGAAAGGCTGCAGAAATACCTCACTAAAAGAATCACAGGCCTAAAGCAGATGCCCTATGCTGACCACCTTAAAAAACTCCAGCTATACTCTGTCGCATATCGTCTACTCCGAGGCGATCTCTGCTTAACATACAAGGCCATGTCAAACTCAGAGCTGTTGGACATGCTACACTTAAAGAAATCCCAATCCCTCAGAGCCACATGTTCCAGGGATCTAAACCTTGTCATCACAATAAACAAAACATGCTGGAGGGATAGGTTCCTGACCCAGAGACTCCCCAGACTCTGGAATAGATTGCCCATACATGTCAAGCAGAGTGCCTCTTTGGCCCTCTTCAAAAGGAACCTTGATGATTGGATGGGAGAAAGGAAATTCAACCCGGGGATCATGTCAGCCACCCTGCTAGACAGGGGTGCAGGGAAGTAAATAGTGTGGGAAGAAATAGCCAGGGAACTGTTATGGCTAGGCTTGTATAGGCTCTAGGGCTGATAGCCTAGTACCAACCTATGAAACTGTACCACAAAGTGAGTCATTCACAAGGACAATAATAATAATAATAATAATACTGAAAATACACCATCTTAACTAGTTTTATGAAATAGCCCTAAAGCTTAGGCACATGATATCTCTAATCCTTGTCTCTCTCTCTGTGTCTGTTCCTCTTTGAGCTTAGCTATTGTGGTCTACGTGGAGAGGCATTATTTGGGACCTTTCACATTATTACCAGGTACATGGTGAAGTGGATGAATATTTGTTGAGAGCAATGTAGATATTGAAGAAGGAAAATGGAGTACATGCGGCTAAGATATGTGTGGGTTTAAGATTTTAACGGCAGCATTTCTGAAGTACAGACAGCTTCAGGACTAGGAATGGGAGTGAGTATATACGTTTGTGAGTTAAAATGAGGCTAACGGTTAGGGGTGAGGATAGATTCGGTGTTGTACATATGTGTGTCTGTGTGTGGTGTGTGTCTGAGTCTCTTGTGTAGTGGTACTGTTACACAAAAGTGTTTTTCTATGGTATATGTAGGGTTTGTGTCGGGGTAGGGCTAGGATTAGGGTTAGCACCCATAAATAAGGTGGTGCAGGGGACCCCTAACTTCAACCCTTCACTGCCCTTTCCATAATACTACCACTATTCAATGTATGTTTGAATTTAATAGTAGATTTCCGATTAATGAATCACAAAATGAAACTGTTTATTTTCCTTTTGTGATTTCTTTTTTCATTGTTTATGTTGAGTTTCAAAATGCTTGCATTGATCAGCTAGGTTTATGCTTTTCAATAAATCAACATAAGTCCATATATACACACAAAAGTATCAGCACAAATAACTGTGACATTTCTTACATAGCTGAAACATATCTAAGGACTTAATCAGAATAATAGCTTGTTTGGTCTGTTACTGTCATTTGACAATGTTGAAACTAATCCATGTACTGGCAAACATACTGTGTCCATATGCACATTCTCCATGAAAAAATCCAGCTCTAGTCAACTTGCTGTAAACTTGTGTCAGAAATATTCTTAAAATCACCAGTCACAAAAACTAAAAAAAAAAACTAAACAAAAACATGATCTAGGATTGTTCACTTTAGTGCTGAATGTATAGTAAAACACCAGAATTTCAGGTCTGGTTCAAAGACTTAAATCCTCACATACTTACTGTCTCAAGATGCTTACATCCTGCTATACATGTTAACACAGTCAGTTAATCATCTTAGCCTACTCTGATTTTACAAAAAAATTCTGTGGGGAAAAAGGGCTGGCTGAGTAGCAAAATAATTAACAACTACTTCAAAAAGGGATATTGACTCCAATGAAATTCATACTGTACAGGATAAGTGCATATTAGGATCATATATCTATCTAAAACCTAAAGAAGCGCATATTACTGCTCTTTGTTATTGTTTATTCATTTTATAATGCCATAACATTTAAATAACTGCTAATTCACCAAGGGATAGGAAAGGAACCCAAAACACTGAGCAAAACTTCCCAAAGATTTAGCGGATGGCATGCAAATTCTGCACAGAAGGCACACTAGCTGGGAAAAAGAACCAGAGAACCAAGCACTGTGATTCAGCAATAATAGCAGCTGCATGGCAGGACTGTTCTCTTACACATTACTAGGTCTACTCTTTATGAATTGGTTGCAACAGGGACTCAACTAGGCGAAGCTTCAGCCTGACAAAACAAACTGGTGGACAGTTTATTTCAATGAAAGAAAAAAATATAAAAAAGCAGGGGATGGGAAAAACCATACACCATTCACAAGGTGAAAGTCTTATCCCAAAACACTGTCTTACACACTTACACACACACACACACACACACACACACACACACACACACACACACACACACACACACACACACACACACACAAAGCATAGTTGCAAAACTATAAAGAAAAGCCTAATCAGTTTGAATCACTGTCTGCACAAATAGAAACCACTCTGACAGCAATTTCATAAAGAAAATATGATCAGTGAATGCCCTATCAGGTAATACAAACATAATGAGTAAAAGTCACACAGTCTACATTTGACTAAGCACAGGGCAGCCCAAAACAGTGACCATGTTTTGGACTTCCAAGCACTGGATTTCTGCCAGCTTATTGAAACACTCAATGGTGTGAATAAGACCAGCAGCTTAGTTAATATTCTTGACTGGCTGCTAGCAAAAATCTCAGAGCACATGTCTCATAACAAAATATTCTGCAATGTACTTGGTATTCATTTACCAGTAGTAGTGCCTGGAAACTACTCCCCACCATCAACTAAAATGATTAATAACATCACCTCTGAATCTGTTTATAAGAAATGTAATGTTATTAAAATGATCATACCAAAAACATTCCCATCCATAGATATAGCAAATGGATTGCTGCCAACATGCTTGTAAGCTTTGCAAATAAATCTACCAGAACCAGGAAATGCATGCTGTTTTGAGCAGACATTACAGTCACAAGGTTAATAAAAGACAGGGAAAAAAACATGTCTACATGAAATAATTGCTACTGAAACCCTAAAAATGCATTTATAACCACATAATCAGTGTTAGGGAAAATGGTCCTTGCCAAGCAAAACTGAAACAAACGCTTGTACGTTAACCAGCTTTTCAGTACTTCAAAAGTTCTAGGAAATAATGGACAGGAGGAGGAAAAACAATATGTCAGAAACCTTTTATATCAAAGGACTAATCAGAATACTGTATAATATACTCAAGTACTCATTCTGCCTTAGTATCTTAGAGGTTATGGTGTACCACCTAACAATAGAACTATGGCCCCTTGCTACATACTTACAGCAAACCTTCCAGTTTCAGCCTACAGTGACTGCAGAGGTAAGGTATTTACTTCAGCAGAAAAAGCCTGTGTGCAGCATCAGCCGATGACCTACCTTCAGCCATCAGTTTATAGTTGCATTCATAGCTTATCTAGCTATGATTCAGCAACTTAAAATATTGGTGAAGCTCTTGTTTTGAAAATCTGGAAGACAAAAGCAAGAATTTCCCTAGAAAACCACAATAAGCCTGAAATTGCAGACTTACCATAATCATTGGCACATTGTCTAAAGTACATAAAAAATATCCATGCCTAAATATCTCGTTTTTAAAGAGCTATGACATTTTTTATATTGTATGCACCTCCAATATCTGGTGTCAACTACAGAAACAAAAAACAATGATCTCCTTATTAACAGATCAAACCTTGTCTCATTTGGATCAAAAAATATGCAGCAGCAATATTAAGATATTTACAAGACATTGGATCTGCTTGGCAGCAAGTTGCTCTATAAGCAAAGGACAAAGGAGTTGATCAGAGTTTGTTCTGCTGATTTCAGAACCACTTGACAACCAGAACAGGGTCTGTTACGTGCCAGAACACAAACTCGTCCTCCTTCTTTACTACTGACTGGGATCTCTCAAGGATGTCTACTAGGACTTCTGATGTTATTTATACTTACTAAAAGGATGGCAGCAACATCTCATTTGGCAAGATTACTCCATCCTTTGTTTTGTAGTGAACTTAAACATATACCCCAATTAAAATTCATTCATGATAATGCCAAAATAAGACCATGTTGCTTCTTAATGAGGGGAAACAAAAGTAATATTACTTGGCAAACAATTTATAACACCAGAAAGTAACCAACTATAATTTACTATCAAAAAGTGATAAAGTGACCCTAAAGACAGTGCTATTCAACAAACATTTGGCTAGCCATGGAAGACAACAAGCTAACATTTCAAAGTCAGATTATATCATTGAAATAGTTCAACCAACATTGGGGCATTATACTAAATCAAGTGAAAACTCTCTCAGGATGCATAAACTAACAGCACATGCTGATTTTTATTGGATTAGCATGATCATCTTCTAGGCTTCACCAGAAGGCACTAATCCAAATAAACATCTTTGAAGAAAACTGATTAAAGGCATTTTTTTCTGAAATTTGTTAAAGCTTCCACTGGTTTAAGATCTTCTGAAAGGGATAGAAATATTTTCATATAGAGCTTCTATAAAGAAGCAAGGGTTCATTTTCAACAGAAACCCAGCACTGTTCTTGAGCTAACCCCCTTTGAATACATGGCCTACATGAAATAGGAAATTCTACTAGCAGAGTTCTTCCTAAACAGATTTGTTGTTAATATTCATTTATCAGCTCATCTGCTGCTTTCTTTTATTTAACTTGAATGGGAAGCCTGATCAATAGACCACTATTTTCCCTACTGCAGTTTATATATTGGTTATTTGACAGAAAACTTTACCTTGAAATGGGCTACCTGCTGATGGAGAATTAATCCAGCAGGATACTGTGATCTCCAGTAGCAAACTTACCAAGGGTAAGCAGAAAAATCACATCATCTGGGAGACAGGGCATTACGTCAAGCTATCCATAGTACACAGAATCACTTCCTACCAGATACATGAAGGATTCAGAGCTCTTGGGCTATCTAAATTATCTACTGAACATCATCATTTATCTAAGATTCAAACTACCATGCTGGCATCTTTGCTTTCTTATTTTCTAAATAGATCTATGTAGCTCAGCTGTTTTCACTTGTCACAGCTGCAGTTTTAAAGCCATCTTTATTTTAATACAGGTGGCTTAATTTCTAAGGCTTTCTAAACACTCCTGCAGAATAAACTAATCCAGTGTTTAAAGTCTGGCTTTTTCTAATTTCATTGCTAAAAGTATGCATGAACAAAATAAAAACATACAAATAAATAATTACTAAAAAAATAAAGAAATGAAGACAGAAAAGAAGAAAGGACAAAGAAAAAAGAATATCTTGGACTACATCCTTTTGACACACAAAATGATTTTACGTAGCTGCTCAGAAAGGTTAATTATATCTATAATTGTCAGATAAGAGCACAGAAGACCTTTAAAAAGGCTTTATTTTTGACCAAAAATATAAAGATTTTAATACTCTGACTGATAATAATTAATATATAGATAGATATATGTATGTGTGTGCATTCATCTACATATAACAAAGACAACAGTTTAATAAAAACATGTATCAGGGTGGCACCCGAATAAAAATATTACTTTTAAATATATACAGCTTTAAATGCCACACTGAATATTTACAACACAGTAATTTACTGTAAAACCTTACTTTAGGCAATAGTAATAGTTCCACTACAGAAACAGTATATATCATCCTGCTTTTTCCATTGCATTCAGCAAAATGAAAATAGGCACAAAAGCAGCTCTGAAAGTCAGCCAGGTTAACACAACTAGTCTGTCAGTCTTAGTCAAGGTCTGGCTGTGATATGTCTTACAATGAGGTCTTTTATATCAGGATGTTCCCTCCTGTATGTCATAGGAGATCTAGGATTCAACTGCATGTTTCTGACATGTGTGTAGTCTTGATGTACTATGTTCATTTCTCTGTGTCCGGCAAGACAGGCCATCCCCACAGTCACAACGCTGAAATATCTCCAGACTGTGGGAACCTTTCCTCTTGTGTTTAGTACATACTTGACCCTCTTTAAGAACTGGTTTACAGATTTTGGACCAGAAATGTCGGGCACAACACAGTCCTTCTCCACAGTCTGAGGACCTAAGGCATGAATCACCTTCCTGACCTGAATAAGAAAAAGAAAATATATACATGATGTACTCTCTACACCTAACAAAAGGATTAGGAATATAGAAATCAGATGAAGTTATTGATAACTAATCTGTACAGCAGCATTTATATGCACAGATATTTTATTAGTAGCAGAGGAAGCAATGACTAAGACATGCAACCAGCTTACTGTTTTAATATAGTTAATCTGACATCATCATGAACTATGCCTAGTCATCTGAATAGAAAGGATTATGTTTTTTCAGTCATCATTTCAGAAGGATGTGGAGTTTACCTTTAACAGAATGTGGTCTTGAAGGTAAAGTAGTACGTCGAGGGTGGCTGTCAGCAGTGACATGGTGGTTCTCATATCCAAAGCTTTCAATGATAGTTTCTTCTATTTCTCCATGATGGGGTTGTTCATGTTCATTTGCAACACACATCCCTACAGAAGTAAGGTAACACTTAATATCACACAAGTTCATAATTTATTACAAACAGTTTAAATGAAAGTTGAAATGGTTAATCTTACAAAGAAAATTATAAATTTTACACAAAGCTTTGCCAAAATATATAAAATGTGTATGTGTAAATGTAACTCACACATATATTAAACCTCAAGGAGAGTTGTTTAACACATTCTATATGTCCATATTTACAAATAATCTGAGAACCACACATACATAGACAGGTGCCTACTTGTAAGTTAAATAGAGATTAAATGGGGATAGTACTAAACATTTTTGACAGCATATATTCCACAGTTACATTATATAGTGATCCATCCTTTTGTTCTTTTTGCTATAAAACTAAAAACTAAGAAAATAAAGGGCAGAGCATAGCTACTTACGCTACCTTTGTTGAATACCACATAGTTACTCAGCACTGTAAAATTTTATAACAAGCAGAAAGCATGTTAGGAGGTATAAAATGAAATATATTCTGAACACTCATGCTGCATCTGGAGTTAAATGCTCTTTTTCAATGAAGTCCAGCAGAAATGAAACATATGGAAACAAAAGTGCACTTACAAATACATAACCCTGATTTGCCTATTGTACTACAAGAATATATTTACTCAGAAAGGGCTTGTATTTCTTTGATGCTTTTATTCACTAAGGAGAAAGAACCTTAAAACAGCTAATCTTGTTTAGTTAATGAATACAACACACTATACATTAATTCATAAAGTCTTATAAATATGAAAAACCTAGGTGAAAATTGTAAGTCCAATCAGACTAAGACTACACAAATCACAACTTAATGTGCACTTGGAAGCTGGCACATAGTGGAAACATACTTTAATATGACTCACACCCACTCTCAATGTGAAACCAAACACCCTAGACCTGAGCAGCATACTATGGCATCATATGTATAAATATAAGTATGGGTGTATAACTAGATTTGTAAACATGTACTTAAAAACAGAAATAACTGAGCAGTAATTAGTAGTGCTGCTAAAGAAACAAGTACACGTGTACGTTGCCAACATAGCACACATCATTCCTGCCAAGGCTTAAAAACCCTACATCCTCCTAAACAAATCTATTATATTTGCATATGAAATGCACAACTAGCTGAACTAGTTGTGAGCTTGTGTGTCTGTGTGTGGCTGCATTTATGGTTGTAACAGCCTGTTGGTCCTGGTTCATAAGACAACTGTCTCATCATCTTTCAGCTACCCTTCCCAGAACTAGACATATTTGTTTCTGCCAGAACATCATAATAATACAAGAGGTCTCACCAGCTTCCCAGATTGGGTTATCTTCCTTCAACTTAGCTTTAAGTTCACTTACAATCACGTTACACCTATCAGTCCTTTATGCTTGCAGTTACAATATTCATTATGCTAGGTTATGTTCCCTTTGCAATGTTCCCTACATACATGCCTGTCAGATTCATGTCACTTAATTTGCTCTTCTTAATGAAGTACTAAGTAAATAAATGTTAACTGGATGTCTGAGGCATGTGTACCTTTCTGTTTTACAAGTTCAACTTGCAAGTTCACTGTAATTTGTACTCAACGTTATTGTATCTCACTAGCGATCTTCAGAATTCTTCAAAGTCTAATCAATGTATTTGTCACATCATTGTACAATCTCCTACAACTTCATCTTCCTACCTTTCCAGTTTTTAAATAAAATAGTTATTTGACCAAAATAATAAGGCTATAGAATAAAGGTAGCATTTAATTAACTGAAACAAGTATATACTCCAGCTATACTATTTTGAAAGAGCTGGAACTGAAGTCACACAGCAACAATATTATAAATTTAATGTGCATTCCTTTTTTATTACAGAAGATGATACAGATGTGCTGTATGAAACATTCCAGATAAACTCACATCAGTCCAGCTACCTACAGTTTTGCCTTTAGTGACCTCTATCTGCTATTGCTCCATAGTGCTCAGGATTATGTGCTTTGTGACATGTCTACAGCTAAGACGGTTATAAATTTTAGATTTTGCCTTTGTAATTCCATGGCAGCTGTTACACTGCATTTTCTCTCCCCTTTTACCTATTAATGTTTAGTTGTAGGTCTCCCCTTCTACCTATTAATGTTTAGTTGTAGGCTATACGCCATCACATCTAGCAAGTACAAGCTATTTTTTATATGTATCTGTATCTACACACACACACACACACACACACACACACACACACACACACAAATTTGCCCATGCCATTAATGGTACAAATTATGCAATAAAATCCTGCAAAGGATGATAAGGAAGATGAAAGGAATTCTTTGGCTAGTGTGAGCCTCACAATAAGTTTTCTTGTATGTTAACTCATTGCAGCTCACAGACGTTAGTTAGCATCAGTAATTTAAGTGTAAAACTATTATATAGGTGTAACAATGGGTGAGCTTAACTTTTTTAAGGTGTTTTCATGAATCTGCACTACTGACAATGCAAATTTACAGTGGGACTGGGCTCTACATGTGTACGTTTTGAAATATTATCTTTAATCCTTTGTGAAATGAAGCACAACTCTGCTTTGCACATCAGAAGCCTTCGGCTGTTACACTATAGGACAAATAAAATCCTCCTATTAGACCGAACTGAGACTAGTCACATACCTCTGAACCCCACAGCAAAATAATTCTGGGCAGAGCCAACATAATGGGGAGACAAATGCCCAAAAATCAGGTACAAAATTTAAATATTGCTTTTACCAACTTAAAAGAGAGTTACTTGCTAGGATAACAGGTCTCGCGTTAGCATACCCGAAGGAGATTAGGTCTAAAACTCAAACGTCTGTTATTATTTACAGAGTGCAGACAGTCCCCAATTATTTGCCAGAAAACCACACATTTTATGAGGAACAGAAAAAAAATGAGGCAGACATCTGGATATTGTACAGACGTCAGGACGTGTGAAGACATTAATAACTAAAATGGAAATGCCTGTACGAAGTACCGTTTGCGTTCTCACCATTGTTGCAGTGGTTGCCAGGACAGCACATGGCGTCACGGAGACAACGCTTCTTTCGCTTCCTGCAAGGGAGACACACCTGGAAGGTAATGCGAGATCCGTGGCAGAATTCTTCGTGTGAGCAGTCCTCGTCGTCCACGCAGGTGAAATGCTGAAAGAAACAGGAGACGATCACTGTTATTGGAAAACAACTTCCAGGCCGAGATGCCAACACAGATTATAGCAGAAAACAATTCTAGCAGGGAAGTACAATATTTTTAAATTTTGACAGGTTAATGATGGAAGAATTAACAGACGAGCACCGTAAAATGGCTAAGTATCGCGTATCTAAGAACTGCAGTGCAGTGCCTTATTTCTCAAAGACTCAAACGAAAGTGTCCCAATTCAGCTTCTTTAAAAAGGGACCTTTGAATACTTTTGGCATTTTCGTTTAAGAATAAATTATAAAATAATTGCAACTAAACAGCCCACAAACTTTAATGACAAGTACAGTCGAACAATCCAGTTCTCTTCACATCTTTCCCTCATCATACTACCCACGTTACTGACTAACACTATCAGCTTTCACCAGATCAAACAGCTCAGAAAGGGATTACTGACCGCAAATACTGTATAATTACTCACTTTCACCTCTTTACTTCCTACTTATTAAGTTACAGAGTATAACAAAATTAAATAACCAAACTTTCTCCTACAGAAAGAGGTTCGTGCTTGGCAATGGGTAAGGGTAACACGGAGTAACTCCCATAATTTAGCACATAACCATAAACGATAAGCATCATCAGGTCAATTTCTCTTCCTGTTGAATATTTTCTCAGAACAATCAAAATTTACTGTGAGCGTCAAGAGAAAACACCAACAAGTCTACCTGGTGTGCTCATCACTTACCACTCCAAGTCCTTCATATCCACAGGCAGAATTAGGCATGACGCTATAATTTACGGGCCCATCACTTTCTGGACTCTACAAATCTGAAAGTATTGGCTCCTACAGGCTAGGTTTCTGTGGACTACGTAGTCTCTAGCGTCACCACACTCCGTGAGAAAAAGGTTTTCCTAACATCAGCCCTGATTTCAAAGTCAAGCTTAGCATTTCCCCAGCGCCATGGTGTGAATAGACATTAGCTGAAGTCCACAGTTAGCTGAACCGCAATACTATTAAACTATATCTAACCGCTCACTAACAAGAATAAACAATTACACAAATAATATATATATATATATATATATATATATATATATATATATATATATATATATACACACACACACACACACACACACACACATATATTATATATTATAAAAATAATATGAGGACCTACAGACCAAACTGGTAGGGTGGACGCTAGGTACACTCAAATGACATCTAAGGCTTTAGTGCCTATTAAATGCTGTGTGACAAGTGATCAAACATGAAAAAGTACAATCAAACGCACCAATGTTTGTAACATTTGTGAATTATAGCCTATCACTTTTAAGAAATTATGGTTTAAAATGCCTTGTTTGAGCCTGTTAGACTATTCTCCCTCTTTCTCTCTCTATGTCTGTGCTTAGTATCTCACCTGGTAGTTGTCAATTGCTTGGTTTTTGCTGCCACCGTCATAGAGAAAGATGTTGTCCGGACTGGCACTTACTGGGTTTATGCTCTCACTGGGACTCTGCCCTACTCCACTAGGCAAGTTCTTTATAGCATTCGAGTTAATTAGCAGCGAACCGCCTGCTCCTGGAGTGTTCAGGATGAAGTCGATAATTGTAAAGAGCAGCACATTTACGGTTTTTAGGTGCATGGCTGACTTTCTGTTTGTTCAAATGGGACAGTAAATACAATGTCTTTCCTGCAAGAAAGGATGGTTGATGCTCTCTTCTGAGTATATACTCCTAAATTTGTTAGCGTCCTGCAAGTCGTTCTAGAATAGTCCCCTTGGAGTTGAAGCTTGTGTTTTTGGTTTCTGACGATCCCGGGTGGCCAGTGTCAGGTTTTATACTGTAGCACTGTTGACATTCCCGCCCCTGTGCTAGCACTACAAAGGTATGGATGGGATTTCAAAGGACCATTTTTTTCAGGACGCGCCCCCAGTCTCAGTTAATGAAGTATTCCTGCCCAGGCAGCCCGCCCGGGGATTTCACAACTTGAACAGAAGATCTCACATCAGTTCAATTTCTCTCTCTCTCTGTAATCCTTAGTGGATGACGGCAGCCAGTCTCCGGTATAGACTGCCACTTCAAACGCTTGCCGGGTAGGGCATCGTAAATACCTGGCTCCATTTTGTCCCCAAACGCCATGCATTTCGCATTTACAATGAGGGTATTCCCGGAGTCTGTATAGCAGTCTGGATCTTGTATGAAAAACACGAGTTTAAATTCAATGAACTGTAAAAATCCCCCCCCCCCTTCACCAATGCATCCTCACCAGTACAATTCCACTACAAAGTATTTCATTACAACTACACTGCCATAAACATAATCAGTTGGTGCAACTGGCCGTTAATAATCACAGCAGATGGCCAGAAGGAGGAGTACTTCCTTTCTTCTTTCAGTTATTTCTCTGTCTCTCTCTGTTATTTTATGTATTTATATCATTTTAATAACTAAGAGCCCTGCATATCTAAATAAAGAAAATTGGTCCATTGATATGGCACAACTCTTTAGAAATATAGAATTATGTGCCCAGTTATCTAAACCTTTAGAGGAAATGCTTATTTGTGTGTGGTGGGGCACTATGCTATTATAGCGTAAATCATAGCACATGGCTGACTTTAAACCTTGGCTTAAGGATAGTTCATGCACGGCAATTAAAATGCTGCAAAATAAATTATTTATTTATTGGAAATGTCATGACCCTTCAGTATAACAAATAAGGAGAAATAGTTTAGCGTAGCTGAAAAGGAAGATACAGGTGAGAGCATAGGTGCATACAACACTATCTTGATAGGTAAATGAATTTGACGGTTGTAAATAAAATGCAGTGTCCATTATGATATAGATTAAAGGAATAAACGGAATTCTGTACATTTGACGTACGAACTTCTACGTACGACTCTGTGTGCTCAGCTGTTGTGTTTTCTAAAATCATTTGCCTGCACTGAGTTGTGTCATATTGAAGTTCAGAAGAACTAGCCCATTGCGTCACGGCATGCCTGCGCCTGTGGTCAGCTAGGTGCGACAATACAACATTTACACAGTGCTAGACACAGTCATACCAAACAACCCTTCCTCTCATTCTCCTTTCAAAACGGCTTGTGCAAGATTTTCCATCACCAAGAAGAGACCAACACTATTGCCACGAAAAGCACAGGATTTACACTTTATGAGATATTTCTGGGTGTATATCTCCACACATGCCACAAGATGTCCCAACATTCCTTTACTTTCCAGCAGAAATAAAAGCCATACTGGAAACCAATACTGAAATAAACAGAGAGAGAAAAATGTTAGTCATCTCCTCATACAGACATAAGTGCACGTGTGCTTTCTTTCTTATTATGTTAGCAACAACACAAACCAAGCATGATGTTGTACCTTCAACTATGTTTTGCACTTAACCACTGTTCATAAAAAGGATTATCCCTAGCGTGGGCTTCCAGCTACTGTTTTTTTTCTCCGTGGAGCTATAAGATACAGTAGAATGTATTATGCAGTGGAAAAGATAATTTTCTTAACTATGCACACATTACAAACACAAAATGAACAGAGGTCATGCACAACATACAACAGTAATTGCCACTGTTAGCTATAATTAAGTAAGATACAATCAGTAATGGGTTTTTATTATGGAGTCGGTGTACTCCGTAGAGCTATAAGATACAGTAGAATGTATTATGCACTGGAAAAGATAATTTTCTTAACTATGCACACATTACAAACACAAAATGAACAGAGGTCATGCACAACATACAACAGTAATTGCCACTGTTAGCTATAATTAAGTAAGATACAATCAGCAATGGGTTTTTATTATGGAGTTGGTGTACTGAAGTTAGTCACCTATGTCTTGTTAGAGTCATACATGATGCCAATACCCAAGTGGAATATGAGGCATAAATTGGTGTTTCAGATTTTGGGATGTCTTGAGAACTATATTTCAGAGAATCTCATTTGCAAAATATATTTAACAGTAACATTATATGATTTTTTCATTTGATTTGTAGAAAAACATGTTTCAGTATTAGTCCTGGGCATTTCAACATTTAAGAGACATAAGATCTACTTATGCCATGAAAGAAGAAGAGCTGCTCCATAATAGTCTACCAGCTTTACAAATAATTTGGTTATAATGACATTACTATCTAAGGTGCAGGAGAGTGTGTATTTGTTAGAGGCAGCATCATTGCTATAGGGAGATAAAACTGTAGGAGTTAGGGAAGATAAGCAGTGTCCATTGAATACTCAGATTACACTACATTTTATTTAACACAAGCAATGAAGTTTTCATTATTATCGCAAATGAACAGGAAACTTTGCTAAATGGAGTATATGAGAGATAA
This sequence comes from Protopterus annectens, assembly GCF_019279795.1. NCBI lineage: Eukaryota > Metazoa > Chordata > Ceratodontiformes > Protopteridae > Protopterus > Protopterus annectens. The sequence goes on along the minus strand of NC_056748.1, from coordinate 673,716,767 downwards.
ATAAACCTAGACTGACTTGGTCTGATCTGGCATTGCACATAACTATTTGGGAAGACATGATGAGGTTCACTCTATGTTCATGCATTTCTTCTTATTTATTTATTTGTTTGTTTAATTCTCCTCTACTTAAATTTGTTAGCAGGAGTAACATGAAGAGGAAAATGGGAAGGGACTTTATGTAAAAGGAGACTGCGGACTTGAGTGTAGTTCTGAGATGCAAATCACAAACAGTTCTGATTTAGAAGTTTAACATGGAAATTGAAACAGTACCAGTAACTAGAATGAGCTAAGATATAGCTTTGAAAGGAAATCAAGTACGCTCAGCAGACCTTGATATTTTTTCTAGCTCTGAACGAAAATTTGGAAGAAAAGGATTCCCAAATCATAAATTATAGTACAGAAAATGCATGATCAGTACAGTGCAGTTTATTGTGAAGGGGAAGAGGGGCTATATCAGAGAAAGTAAGTGATCTAAGCTGGTAGAGATCCACAAAGTAGTTGTGCTGTTTGCTGTATAGCTAGCCATTTTGCTTTTGGAAGGATATGGCACTAGTGTTCTTTCTTGGAGTGAGGGCTCTAAAACTACAGATATTGCTGAAAACTGTTGGCAGAATCAATAAGTTTTATCAGAAGCAGCAGATGTTAATGATAGGAAATGTTCTAGCCTGGCTTACAGAGTGCCATTTTCTGCAGCAGCACTCCCGTGTGGATAGAGTAAATACAAACCTTTGTGACCGAGAAAACTGTTTTAGAAATTTTGGTATTGATTATATTACATTTTTGCTGAAGTTTAATTTAGAGTCAAGTCAGAGGCTGAGGTACTGGAAGAGATCTGAAGGTTAATGTTGTGAAGGATTTGTCAATTTGCATGTTAGTGACTTTAGTTTTTGTTATCTCCCAAATATCGTTTTTTTTTTTTTTTTTTCAGATTTAACAGGTGATTCATCTGCTGTAGAAATATAGAGAGAATGTTAAGATCATTTTCTAATTTCTTCTTGATTGTGTGTGTTTGTGGAGATGGGAAATTTAGAGCTCTAAATGGCCATCTACTGAGCATATAGGATTGTGATGTGGGGGTAAGTCTGATTAAATCGTGTTTATGAAGTTAGTGTAGAGCAAGGGGTGATTAGTAAAGAGCCCTTTGACATTCTTGCTTTACAAATATTTAATAGAAGTCATCATTGGGCTTTTCTGCCTTTGAAAAACCTGCAAGAAAGGAAGCCTTGAACTAAACCAAGAGCCTTGACAATAATTCCGATAGTAGAATATGAGGAGATTGTAGGTAGTTAGGTTGAAGCATTTTGTTGGGTCTATACAAGTAGTTTCTTTTAGGTTGATTTTGTCTGTGTTAATAAGAATATAATCAGTAGAGGTATAAAGAACTAGTCATCATTGCACTGTGACCAGTCCAAAAGATTTTCTACTTAATGGACAACAGGGAGTATTTCTGCATATATCTGGCCAGCTGAGAGTAGCAAGTCTTGTGATGGAGAAACCATTTTTGAAAATAAGAAGATGGATGCTTCTCTCCAGATGTAAGGCATGATGTGTTTACAGAGGCAGAGGCTGTAGGTATGGTATAAGGGCTGAATGAGATGCTCCTTACACAGACTGAGGAATGCCAGTGGGAGTCCAGCTGTACTATGTTGATTATAAATTAGTACAGAGTTTAAAAGTTTTTTTTAATAGACATTCTTTTTATTGAGGAGTAGAATGGTGGTTGTTAAGTAAGGGTTTGAAGATGGGCAACGAAGATAAGCTGAGGTTAAGGCAGATTAGTAAATATATTTAAGAAATCAGCGCTAAAGGGACTAGATGAAGTATCAAATAGTCATATTTGAACTTTGGCCAGTAATATTATTTACTAGATTCCAAAAATGTTTTGCTTCTTGAAAAGAGGTAGTTTGTGGGCTTTGAAGCTAGATGATTTTGTAATGTTATACAGTTTTTTTTTTTGGTTAAATGTTGTAGGGTCAAAACCTTGAAGGAGTCAGTGTTGCTAGGACTAATGAGAATTAGTTACTAAATTAACTACTATGATTTAATGATCCCATAACCATATTTTTCAGTGCTCTGCAAAATAGGGAACTGGAACCATTGGGCAGAAGTAGTTCTTCTATCTATGCCCCCCCCCCCCCCAGTATCAGTAGAAAATGGATATGATATGCTTCAACTTAAAAAACTGTGCCAGATTTTTAAGGAAACTGATAAAAATCATCATTCATGGATATGTTTTTGTTGTGAGAACTGACATTTCTTTATTTGTCCTCATGACTTTTTTGTTTGTTCTATTTTATTTCTAGATAAAGGATAATGGCTTTAACAGACTTTTTCTGACACAGTATGGTTATAGAGAATGAAAGAAAGTGGCATGAATGCTGTACATAGTGCGAGACAAGTCTTAGTATTTATGCTAATTTCTGAAGTAAGTGGTGTCAGAAAGAAAATATTCTGATTAATCCAGTGGACCATTTGCATTTGGTCTCATCTTTTATTTACATATTATTATGTGTATTTATTTTTCTTGAGTATAAATGTCTGACGGGCTAGGCGAGGAAAGCTCCGAACAATGACAGTAAAGCTATGTAGATTAATATTCTAATAAAGCTATGTAGATTAATGTTCTAATACATAGATCTTTAAGCAAAATTCTACAATAAAAATAGAGCCATCATAAATAATGGTCTAATATATAGAGTTGCAATGAAACACTACACTATGAAAAAAAAAAACAACAACATAGAGCAATGGTCTAAAACATAAAATTCTACGGAAGTGTGATATTAATATAAAGATCTTTGATGATGGTATTTAATTTATCCAGCATTAAAATGGTGTAACTTAATCTTATATTCGGAAGAAAATAAGGTAGAACAGGGTGAATAGTGTGAATGTGGGAAGAGGTGATGGATGAGAAAGAAAGTAGAAATTTAAGGAAACTGGAGGAACAAGGGACAATTTTGTGGAGAAATGGATGTGAGATGTACAGCTGTTCAAAAAACCTGTGCCATTGGACTTAAAATGTCTATAAGCCAGGTGTCTTACATACATTGTAGTGGCTTAAATGCTGTACATTATCCCGGTCAGGTACATATGAACACAGCTATAAGTCAGTCAGATGTTTTAATTTAGGTTTAATTTGTCGGATTGTTTTAGTGGAAGCGATAACTTTTACCAAAGTTTGTTGACTTAACTGGGAAAAAATAGCATCCCCTGCAGCATTGTTTGACTTTGTGGTGGCCAGAAGAGGTTTTTCACCTGAGTGTAACTCTCTGCATGGTGAAAATTGCCAAAGGATGTATTTTAGGTTGAGTGCAATCATCATGGTTGTAGATTAAATTAAGATCTGTGACTAGCTGGGTGTAGATAAGGCATTGCAGTAGTTGTAACCATTGTAGTTGTCTTAAGGAGAGACAGTGGTGAGTTCAATATGAGAGGTTTGTGATGAATTTTCCTTCTTTCTCGTAGCATGCCTTAAACTTTTTTTGCAAGATCGTGCATATGGCTGATCCATATAGGAATGTGGAAAGGAGGTAAAGCTGGGCAATGGTTTTCATTGTTGCACTAGTTAGGTAAGGGTTCGGCAGTAGAAAAGTCCCATTTTGGTGTTTTTTTTTCACTTTGGCTTGCTGTGTGTACTCTTCAAAATTCAGATTTTTGTCTATAGCTATATCTAGTAGTTTGGATAAGTTACATTAATATGGTAGTGCTGTTGGCTGATGTAATGTTAAATGAGTGTTGCAGGGCAAGGAATTGTTTGGGTGTGGATGACACTAAATTGTTTTTCTTTGGGTTAAAGAGCAGGCTTGTATTGGTTAGTCAGGATTCAAAAGAAGAAAAGTGTGCTTGGGTGATTGGGGTTTTGTGAGACTTATTACTGTAGAGTGAAGGGTGGAGTGTCAGTGTGATGCACAATGGTAACTTGTTTGGTAGCAGAGTTGAGCTTGTTTGTAAATATTAAATAGAGGGTGTTGGATATGGATATTCTCTTTTGGATATAGGTTAGTACTAAGCTAACTGCCCTTCCGAGCCATTTTAAGCTTAGCCAATTATCCCTTGTGAGACTCAAACCCTCCACCTTGTGTTTGTAAGGCAAACACTTTAACCATTAGGCCACCCTCCCAATAATAGTCAGGCCCTGAGGTGCACCTCCAGGAACTGAAAGGAGAGTTGAGAATGTGAACTGACATTTTACAGCCTGTTGTCTATTGTTAAGGTAGCCATCAAACCAGGGTATTGTAGGATGGGAGAGGCCTAGGGATGACGTTTCATTTGGTAGTTTAGAATGTGAAACAGTATCAAATGCTTTGGACAAGTCAAGGAAATGAATGGGACTAGGTGACCTGCATCTCTATGATGATTGATTGTGTTGGTGAAATGTAAAAGGGCAATCGTGGTGCTATGACTGCAATAAAAGCTGTGTTGCATCTGCAAGAGGAGGTTGTTGTCTCTGGCTGCAACTACTAGAATCTGAAGTGGGTGCACCCACCATTTCGCAGTATCACAGGATTGCTCGATGCAGTCATGTGCCGTAATTGACTTCATGACATGCAGATGGCACTCAAGATCAATTAGCAGATGTGCCTCAGATACAGTCTGCTGCAACCTAGTTCATCATGGGCCTTATTGCTGTATTGTGTGGCATCAGCATGGATGTAGAGACCAAGAAAACAGTAGTGATTGGTCCCATGAGGTCTTTTGTGGCACATACCACTTCCATATTGAGAGTTGCCAGTGTTAATACCACTGCTCACACTGGCAGTGTTGTCAAAGGTCAGCGAAGGGTAGGTTTCATGGGTGGCTGTAAACAGGAGACACATTCATCACCTGTTCATTGCTGTCCATAATACTGGATCTCCATTGCAGGAATACCCAGTTAGTGGTCCATATCCAGGTCATAATCCCAGAGCTACATACCATCTCTACTAAGGGGACCCAAAGTCCTAGTTCAACAAATTAGCATAGTGGGTGCAAATCACTTTCAGATAGTTGCAGTGCAACCTTTACTGCAGGTGGAAATTGTCTAGGATGTAGAACACCCTTTACCTTTAGACTCCTTTTTCTACATCAGGCCACAACTATGTAGTGAGAACCAGTCCCATCACAGAAGGAAATTGTTTTGACACAGAAAGTCCATTTTCTTAGACTATGATCTCAGACTTCAGTTACATGTCCCCATCCCATTTGTGTAGACAGACACTTGTCATTATGTTCCTAGCCACCTGTGTGCATGATAGCAACTGCAATTCGTTCCACTCTCCCTACTGTACTGTAAATATGGGAATGTCCTAGTCTCAGTTGAGATAGAGCAATAGCACTAATGGAGAGGCTATTCTAAGCTTCTGTCTGGAAAATGGCTTAATGGTGGCCAACACATGGTTCACCAAGAAAGAGACAATCCCAAAATCACATACAAGAGTAGTTAGCATCCAACATGGGTGAATTTTCTTCTAGTAAGGAAAGGGCATCGGGGTGAAATTGGTACTTGCCAAGTTATCCGTTGTGAAATAGTCTGCCTGCAGCAAAAAAATATTGGTGGCTATAGTCAGCTGCAGCCAGTGGTCAGACAAGGATCTAAAGTCAACAGAAATTAGGTTCAATATCTAGAAGCTTACTGGAGCAAGATCAGAGGAGTTAAAGGAATACTCTATTTTCTAATACCACGTGGGGGGTGGCAACGAAATAGGATTACCCAAAAACTAGTAGCTATGTCTCAAAACTGCATGTATCAAGATCATGTAATGGATATGCAGTCAAGCCAGGTATAGAAAAAGGAAAATAAAATGGGTGGTGGAATACAGCAATCCAGGAAGTTATTAAAAGAAAGAGGAATTACAGGGACAAGTGGGAGATATAAAAAAAAAAAGATGGACCAGACGTAGAAGGAATACTGGTTGGTTAACAAAATGGTCAGCTTAGCAGTTGCAATGTCAAACAAAAAGGAGCCAGAGAAAGGAGAAAGTCTACCTGCTTCTGTTCTCCTGAATTACAAGGCAAAGATAGAAAAATAAAGAAAACAGTAAGTACCATTTCTAAAGGATCCAGTAACGGTGCGCTTTCCTGGGCAGATGGGAGGAGGACTTCCAGGAGTTTCCAAATGAAGAAAATCCTGAAGAAGATATACTCCCACATGCACAGGCTAAATTGAGAGAAGAAGACAAAGTCATGACAGACATTATGAAAATACTGAGTGCATTAGGGGAGAAATGGTTCCTGAGGGTTCTCATCACAGTATAGAAAGATAAGTATCCCAGATGATTGAAGAAAAAAACATTCTTGTTTCATTGTACAAGAACAAAAGGGATAGTCACAAATGCAAGCAGGACAGAGGCATCAAACTGCTGTCACACTGTGAGAAAGTGTTGAAAGGTGTGACTGATAAATGAATATGCAGAGTAGTAGATAGTAAGATGGGAGCTCAGCAGATTATATTTAGATCTTGATGCAGTACAGCAGTCCTGAAGCTTGCAGTGATACTGACAGGTACTGTAGAAGAAGCCAGAGATAAGGAAAGAGATCAGCAGGACATTCCTAGACTTTGATAATGCAAAATGCAAAGTCACAAGAAAGCTGATTTAGCCAGCCCTGAGATAGTTTGAAGTCCTGGAGTCCTTTGTAGAATTAGTGCAGGCTGTGCACAAAAACTCAGTAATACCAGTAAGAAGTGAGATTGGACTCAAAGAGCAGTTTCCGGTGGGGTCAGTGTGATTCAGGTTTCAACTCTGGGCTCACCCCAGCTTATACTGGTGATGGACTACATCAGCAAAATGACAAGAGGGGATAGGTCAACAAAGGTGCTGTATGCAGATAGTGCAGCATTCAAGCAGATTTAGTATACGATATAGGACTGGAATGCAAAACTGAAAGCACATGGGCTGAAACTAAGTACGGACAAGGCAGTGGTCATGACAGCAAATGAAGGAATCAGAAGAAACTAACACTGAAATAGAAGGGAACCGGAGTTGCTCTACGTTTGGTGTCTTGCCAGAGATCCACAGTGATTCTGCTTGAATCAAAGGCACCCAAGACAAAAATCAAGAAAATAAGTATACTTTGTATTTCTATTGCACTTTTTAAACTGCATTGTGTCTGATTACAGCATTATTTGTGCTTTTTTTACTGCTGTGACTGCATTATTTTGTACACTTGTTTTTCATCTGTACTTTAGCCAACATAGCATAGTCTAGATTCAGATCTGCTGAATCTAGCCTGTTTTTCTTACACTTGAGCAATAAACCAGCCATTTTACATTGAGAGGCTTCCCTGCACCCTTATGGCAGAAGAGTGTGTGTACAGCCTAGCTGGGGATTACTAGAGGAAGGTTCATTCTGTGCTTTCCTATTGGTAGATTAGCTTAAAAGTGTATACTTTCACCTGTATTTAAGCTTTATGTTTGTATGTCACAATGCAGCACACAAAATGGGTTAGAAGTGCCTGGAAACACAATTTTTTCCCTAGACATCTGTCAATGGAACCCTTCCAAGCTTCCCTGTGTGCACAGAGCAGCATTGCCATAGTTTTTTCATCCCTAACCTTCGATAAAATTAGCCCCTTTGTTAATCCTAGAGCACAAACTGGTCTAAGTTGCCCACTTCCTAATGGTACTTATGGTATAAACCTGCTATAATGGACAGTCAGTTTCTCACCATTTCCCCAGCCAGCCTGATTGACATGGGCATCCTGAGGCAATGTAGTAATTACCTCATGTATACTGACAACTACTTACTCCTAAAACAAATACCTTATGTGAGTGATATAATTACATTATGAAATTGGAATCATTGATCTCATGTAACAGCAAACAGGGCATCAAAGAGTTTGTCAGCACATATACTTCACCTCTCACACAAGATAAGGTCACGACACATAAACCCACATATGTGGAGGTACTCATGAGAAGCCTACCAAAAGGTCAGAGATCTCCCAAGCGCAAACCACTTACACACTCTGCAATGTGAATAGAAACCACTACATGTAATAACACACATACCAGTGTCTCAGCAAATAAGCTAAGGCAAGACACCTCAAAACCAAATGTCTTGTTCACAGGTGACTCAATAGTGAGACACACAGCTATCCCCATCACCAGAATGGACAAGGAGAAGGTCACAGTCAGCTGCCAAAATCCATCAAATCATGCATGCACTCAAGTCACTCAACAAGTACCGTTATGACTCTGGTATAATCCATATTGGGGTGAATAACTTGAGACATGCCTCTGTGGACTATATGAAGAGAGACATTAATGAACTCTCAGATTATGTGCCCCAGGCAGGTATGACCCTAGCCCTAAGCAGCATCCCACCTTCACCCAGGATGATGCCACAATGTAGACAAAAAATGGTAGACTTTAACAATTATCTTAGCTTCTGGTGTCAGTCTAGGGCGATCCAGTATCTGTCACCCTGGGATGACTTCATCAACAGACCACACTGCTTTCTGCAGGCTTTCAGATACTGACTAATTCTCTTGCCTCCCCATAGTGCCTTTTTCAGGCAATATCAAAACAACAAAATTTCTGACATAACAAAATCCACTCAAGACAAACTCAAGGTTAGGCTGCTTAATTCTAGGAGCCTAAACAGGAAACTTCTCTCCCTGGAAGCACTTCTCACCTTGGAAGATGCTGACATTTGTGCAGTCACATAGACATGGGTCAAGGTCACAGAGAGCACCCCGGTCATGCAAGGCTACAGTGCCTTCTACATGTTCAGACATTGAAACGAGCATGAAACGAGCATAAAAGAACCAATGGTGGAGGTATATCCATCTTCATTAAAGCTAAGTACACTTAGAAACTGATTAAACAGTACAACTCTGTTGAGCTTCTCCAGGTTCAACTAACTATAGGTAAAATTCAGTTGGCTATAGGTCCCTCACCATGAACCAAGAAAAACATACTGCCTACCTGGATTTACTGGAGACACTCACCATACATCCAAACACCTTGCTCATGGGAGACTTCAGCTATTCCTCCATCAGCTGGGCAACATACACGAGCACAAACATGATTGCCCAGAGGTTCCTGGACTTTGTCAATACAAATACCCTGGAATGGATAGTCTTCACCCCCACAAGGGGCTCAAATGTCCTAGACTGAGTACTAACCAACATGGGGGGGTCACTGCAACCCCTCCCTATGTGGTGTCCTCCCTAGTAAGGTTGGACCATAACTCAGTCTTGTTCGAAGTAAATATCAGACCTGACATCCCCACAAGAACAATAAAACTAAAAAGATTTCTGAAGCTAACTACAGCCTACTAAGCAATGGTATAAAAAGTTTCAAGCTCCCTTTAAAGACAGTCAACAATGACTCCTATACAGAGGTATACACAAATGCTCTGTATAAACACCTAAACAACTGTATAGACTTGGCTGACCGGATCAAAACCAGTTCCACCCAAATAAACAAACCACCCTGGTGGACCTCAAGTATAAATACGTTATATAACAAGAGGAAGAAACTAATGTCTAAGAACAAGAGGGAACTGACTCAGCAGAGGAAGAATTCCCTCCACAGCTTGAACAAACAAATCCGATATCTTGTAAAGTCACCTAAAGCTAATTACAATGCTAAAATGGCATCGCTAACTAAGGATAACCATAAGGCATTCTTTAGCTATGTCAGAAATCTAAAAGGGAATGCCCAGCTATGTGCCAAACTAATAATGATGGTATCACTCATTCTGTACCTGAGGAAATTGCCAATCTGCTGGCTGACAGATTTGGCACAGACTTCACCCCCTATCCCTACCAGCCATACCCCAAAGTATTCTTGACACTAGTCCTCTGCCTAGTATCTCTAGAGAGCATTTCCTACCAAGGATTAATAGAGTATAGGCACAGATAAAGGGATAGGGGACTGTTAAATGAAAGGCCTGCTTTGGTTGAATTGATGCATGAGTCTAGAGAAGAAGCTGTGACAGAGAAGAGGATAATTAGTAGGGCATATCAAATAATGCATGATAACTGTAATAAACAATGAAAAGTAGTTAGAAAAGACTGAGAAGCAAGAAAAGAAAAAAATATAAAGATATTTGTACAGCTTCCAAGTATTCCTCAAAATCTAAAAGACTTAGGATTTTTGCATGGAAGCATTTGCATAGATATGTTTATACCCCAAGCAGACTTCAGATAATATAATTTTTAATGATCAAACTCTTTGTCATTTGCAACATTCAAACAAATACAGGCAGGTTTCCTAAAAGTTACAAACACATACAGTATAAGCTAAGTTATTTCTATGCATCATTTCTTTGGAAAGGCCTATCTGATTGTGGGTCTGTTTAAAAAAAGTCAGACACAAACTCCTTGTTAATTTATTTAAGATTGTTAGCAATGTTTCTCACAGGTGTGCAAATATGTGAAATATATAATTCCTGGGCTCTTTCTTTGCATGTTTTTGCCAAGATTTTCTGAGATTTTATACTCTTGGCCCACTAAATCAATATATGTCTCTCTCATTTGCCATGCTCTGTGCTAGTTGATACTGCACTATATAGTCTCTTAAGAATTTTTAGTTTTTCCAGGACCAAATTATTTTTTAAATAACTGTTTTTATACTGAGTCTGTGCATAGTTAGATATGCTAACTCTGCTAGATAATTATTGGGCTGCATCTTATTGAACTTTGCAATTGGGTTACTCCACATGGCAAGTTGCAATTTAAAATTTAACCATTCATGACTCCATTTTCTGACATTTTGGCCTGCTGCTGCTCAAAACACTTTCTCCCATGATGAGATAGACTCACGGTGGCTCAACTAGAATCTATCTGCCATCTTCCATGAAGAATTAATCAGGAAGAGGTATGGACAGATCAGTAGACGTATATAGCACTATGGTTTGATGTGGTATTTGGCATGATTTTAAACTCATGTTTTTACTAGTGAGAATCTGTGAGATTGAAAGCATAGCTATTCTATTTGTTCCCACCCTAGGTTCATAGGTTGGTACTTGGCTATCGGCCCTAGGGCCTATACAAGCCTAGCCATAACAATTCCCTAGATATTTCTTCCCACAATATTTACTTCCCTGGACCCCTGTCTAGTAGGGTGACTGACATGACCCCCGGGGTGAATTTCTTATCTCCCATCCAATCGTCAAAGCTCCTTTTGAAGAGGGCCAAGGAGGCATTCTGCTTGACATATATGGGCAGTTTATTCCAGAGTATTTGGAGTCTCTGGGTCAGGAACCTATCCCTCCAGCATGTTTTGTTCATTGTGATGACAAGGTTTAGATCCCTGGAGCGTGTGGCTCTTAGGGATTGGGATTTATTTAAGTGGAGCATGTCCAACAGCTCAGGGTTTGACATGGCCTTGTATGTTAAGCAGAGATCGCCTCTGAGTAGACAATATGCCACATAGTATAGCTGGATTTTTTTTAGATGGTCAGCATAGGGCATCTGCTTTAGGCCTGTGATTCTTTTAGTGAGGTATTTCTGCGGCCTTTCCAGCTGTTGCAGATGTCTTGCGAAGTACATACCAAATGGGGTGTTGTACTCTATAATGGGTCTAATGAGGGATGAGTACAGTGGGACAATGACTTTCTTTTTTCTAGATGAAAATCCCTTAGTGATGAGGTGTGCCACATAAGATTTCCTGACTGTTGTGGTGATGTGGTTATTGAAGGTGAGACCACTGTTCACCTGTGTCAGGAAGTCTCTCATCACACTTTTGGTGTTTAGTGTGCTGCCACCTATGTGGTAATTCATGAGTATTGTTTTTTTCCCAAAGGGGATAACTATACATTTCTTGGCATTAAGCTTGAGCCCATGGCTCTGGCACCAAGCATCTGTTTCTGTAAGGCCCTTTTGTAGAATATTATGTGTATTCTGACTCTAAAAGATGAAACTTACTCCAATTATCTTTAAAATTCCAAGTTAGACACATTTCTTACAGTAAGTTAGTAATTGTGGGTGTTCTGTTAACCCTTGTAGGTATTCAATGTACCCACTCATCCCAAACAGCACTGAAGTCACCTCCCACTATTATTTTATCATATTCAGATATGTGCACCCGCATTTTGTTTAACAACTTTAGCCACACATACATAGTCATTATTCAGTAATAATCCAAAATGTGAGACTTTACCAAATGTTCGTCATTAACTATGTACCTCCAGTGTCTATTTACTTCTCTATTTAAAGTATAATCACATTGCCTTTAAATGCTCTAGCAAGGAAAATTGCTACGCCGTCTTTTTTCGCATTTGTGTCACTATATTTTACCTTCCCTTTCCATATCTTTAACAACCTGCATTCCCTTTTTAGGTGCTTTCTAGTTTTGGTTTCTTGTAGAAGCAAAATGTGTGGTTTGTATCAAGATACCCATTCAATTGCAGCTTTCAGTTTGTATCTTGTAGATATCCCTTTCATATTCCATGGCAAAATCACTAAGGGTGTCTCAATGTAGACCATTTATAATCAAAATAAAAGAGAGTACTGAAAATGAAATAAGAAATAGTACAGCTATTGCTAGTAGAGTGCTGTTGACTCAACACAAAAATACTATTGGTGGGCTCGGCACACAATGGAATGTCTCCTAGTCCAACGTGATAGGAGTTTGGTTCTAGTGAACACCATATATTTTAGCATCTCCTGTTACAGCTGCAATAATTGAACCCACCCCTGATACTCATTCTTAAACAATAACCATTGTATTATAACCACATGTGCAGAGAGAGAGTGAAAAAAAAAAACACCACCATCACCACATATAAGTTATAACAGAACAGAGAGCATCCTATCATGCAACAAATTACACATGCCAAGCAAGGAATGCATATATTTACCTCCTCATTAGCATTTGAACTTATTGTAGCTGTAGTGAGATAGAAAGAAGTAACTAGTTATGGTCTTATTATAGTTACTCCATACTACTTACTCACACATTGTTTCTAACGTTGCTTGTATTCTGTGTCTTTATAACTACATTTATACTTATAAAATTAACTGCAGTAGTCACAAAAATACTATATAAGAGGAAAAGGTACTGAAACATGACCTCGCAATCGGAGACTTTCCTTTCTTAGGCACTGGTGATTTTGATGCATTTCCATTCAATGGTCATTACCATTTTTCCATTGTCCTCTGCATGATAGTCTCAGCATATGAATGCTTGTTATGTGCATTTTCCCAGTCTTTCATGAATCCCTCTACATCTGCTGAAAATAAAAACTAAAACATCCATGTGCCCTTGGTTTTGTAAAGTTGCTGGATATCTAAGGGAGATCCCAAATCCCAGCTTGTATGCCCATCTTAAAAATGGGCATGCAAAGAAGGGCCGATCTTGTCTCCTGAATCTGATTGACTTCTTCGAATCAGTCTCCAGAGCTGTGGACAAGGGTAAGGCAGTCCACACAGCCTATCTGGACCTCGCCAAGGCCTTTGACACCATCCCCCACTCTGGAATCATAGATAAACTTACTAAGCTGGGCATAAATCCCTATGTCACTCGATGGGTTGCCAACTGGCTTACTGACAGAACCCAGACAGTAAAAGTAGCCGACTCCAAATCCAGCTCCAGACAAGTGACAAGTGGGGTACCTCAGGGTTCAGTCCTAGGACCACTCTTGTTTGGCATCTACTTCTCTGAAGTACAGGCCAACACTAAGGGACTCTGGCTAACAAAGTTTGCAGATGACTGCAAACTGGGAGCCATTATTGAATCCCCAAATGATGTGGATATTCTACGAAAGGGCCTTACAGAAACAGATGCCTGGCGCCAGAGCCATGGGCTCAAGCTTAATGCCAAGAAATGTATAGTTATCCCCTTTGGAAAAAAAACATGTACCCGTGAATTACCACATAGGTGGCAGGACACTAAACATCGAAAGTGTGATGAGAGACTTAGGGACACAGGTGGACAGTGGTCTCACTTTCGATAACCACATTGCCACAACAGTCAGAAAATCCTTCTATGTAGCACACCTCATCACTAAGGACTTTTCATCCAGAAAAAAGGAGGTCATTGTCCCACTGTACTCATCCCCCATTAGACCAATTATAGAGTATAATGCCCTGTTTGGTATGTACCTCACAAGACATCTGCAACAGCTTAAAAGACCACAGAAATACCTCACTAAAAGAATCACAGGCCTAACGCAGATGCGATATACTGATCGTCTAAAAAAACTCCAGCTATACTCTGTGGCATATCGTCTACTCAGAGATGATCTCTGCTTAACATACAAGGCCATGTCAAACCCTGAGCTGTTGGACATGCTCCACTTAAAGAAATCCCAATCCCTCAGAGCCACACTCTCCAGGGATCTAAACCTTGTCATCACAATGAACAAAACATGCTGGAGGGATAGGTTCCTGACCCAGAGACTCCCCATACTCTGGAATAGACTGCCCATACATATCAAGCAGAGCGCCTCTTTGGCCCTCTTCAAAAGGAACCTTGATGATTGGATGGGAGATAGGAAATTCAGCCCGGGGATCATGTCAGTCACCCTGCTAGACAGGGTCCTGGAGAAATAAATATTGTGGGAAGAAATATCCAGGGAATTGTTATGGCTAGGCTTGCATAGGCCCTAGGGCTGATAGCTTAGTACCAGCCTATGAACCTAAAATGGTGCCAGTCCTTTGCTTTTAGCAAATAGGGCTGCACTGTAATCTGGAACAATTTTAACTGGGTGTCCTGCGACTTTAAGATATAGGCCTAGCTCTCTTGCTTTGTGCAGTATCTTCTGTCTCTGTCATTATTAAAGTACAGACATTTAAAAATCATGTGTCTTAGGAGTAAAGCATTCTGCTGTTTTTCCTGGACTCTATGGACTGTCAATTACTAATGCCTGCTTTTGTAAGAATTTAACAGTATCAGGCCTCTCGATCCTTTTTGGCAAACCCAATAGTCTCAGGTTGTTATGCCAATCCCTGTTTTTAATCTCATCCATCTTTGCCTCCATTTGCATTCCAAGAAGTTGTAGATCTAGTATATGCCTTGTATTAGCACTCACTGCCATGTGGTGTTCCTTTAAATCTTCTTGCTGTTGTTGCAGGGTTTGCTGAATAGATGATTGTGATTAGTAACATTCCTTTTAATTTGTGCAGTGTTCGTGTAATGGTGAGGACCAGTTTTGTGATACTAATTATATATACAACTGAGAGAGGTAAACCATGATTTCAAAACAAAAAGCTTGAAATTCTGGAAACAGCTTGCTTTTCACTCAGCTGTACTAGTTTGAACGGGACAAAAATTGTCAATCATAGATTAGAAACCCATACATATACATACACATATGCATATTTATTTTACTGGGTAGTGTCCGACTGGGCAAAGCGCTTTTTTTCAGGGGAGACCCGGGGAAAAAAGCTCCAAGAATAGATTACAAATGATTTACATTGACATGATGAAAAAAAAAACAAAGCTAGTAGCAAAGCAGAATATGTAGTTAGGGCACATCCGAAGCATTATAGAATACATTACATAATGATTTAAAGAGAAAAAATTAAAACTAAGCATTACTTACAAAGGTAAAGCTACAACCTAGGTAAATATATAGAAATAAAATGTTCAGGTCTAATAATTTTGTTTAATGGTTTGAGGAGAAGATGGGGGCAGTAATCTCAAAGGATAGAATTAATGCTCATGATGTAGTGGTGCAAGACGGTCTATTGATAGAGAGAGAGAAGAGATTAGTTTAGAGGGAAATGGGATCAACCTGGAGATGTGCAGGTACATAGCCATTGTGTAGAGAAATATTCTTTTAGTAGATGTTTGAACTTGTGGGCATCGGGACGGGAGTAGTTTGAATATACTGTGGAAGAGAATTCCAGGTTTGGGCTATTTTGAAGGAATATAAGGAGTCTCCGTGAAAGTTGAGAGATTTAGTTGTATTATCCATTAATTTGGCAGATATCTAAGGGGCATAAGGTTAATATATGGTTGGACAAGGTAATAGAGAGCAGGACAATAGTCATGTTTGTAGATGACATAATGAGCGATTATTAGCTGGTTGAGAGATAGTAAGTTGGGGAGTTCGATCCAGTTAAGATGGCGGAGAGTGATGCAGTGATGTGAGTTTTGAGGTAAGTTTGCAGCAAATTTGGCTATTTTATTATAAGAAGCTTCAGTGTTGTGCAAATCTGATTTACGTAGGTTTGTAAAGATTTGTTAATAGTATAGTAGGGTGGCTAGGAGGTGGGAATCTGGCTGTTGATATTCTAGCGTAGTTAGGTAGGGTTTTGCCCTATAGAGTGCACCAAGTTTTATATGAATTTTTTTGGTTGTTAGTGCTATGTGTTTGTCAAATTTTAGACCATTATTTATCGTGACACCTAGACTTTTGGTTTGCTTGACTGGTTTGATTTTTGTTCCATTGGTGGAATAGATGGCAATATACATGGCAATATCCATACAGACCAAGTTTCTAACACAACTGTACTGTGTTTATCATATGGGTAACTGTTGTAGCGGTCTTCACATTGGGGATAACTCTCAAGCTCATGATCCTATGGGGTGGCTGGCTCTGAGGAAGTGTTTATTGAATTAACCCTTGTAGGATGGTATATGGCAAATACAGCCATGGCTCTAGAGGCAATGTCCCCACTGTAATGTTAGAGAAAGTGTGTTGAGGAAGACTGTGCAAACTGAAAGTAGCATTTTGCTTTTTCTGTTATAATACTGTGCAATTTCACACTATACATCAGGACAGACACCCAGAATATTTGATTATTTAGTGACACTTGTTGTGCTGTTTAGAAATGAAATTCCCTCTCTCTCTCTCTATATATATATATATATATATATATATATATATATATATAATGTGTGTGTGTGCATGTGCACATGCATGTGTGCATTAACTAGCAAGTAATATGATCTGGAAAATACTTTTAGCTGTAACCCAGGCTATAATATTCAGTAATAAGCCGTCGCAGTGGAATATATAAATGCTAGTTGAGGTATGGATAGTAAAGCAGGCAGCAAGGGTATTACACATATAACAAAGTAAAATCAACAGTAGTGTTTCTTATAGCTGTAAATGTGTGTGTGTACTGCCAGCTGCCAAATCAAAACTTTGTTTCTAAATAAATTACAAGATTTGATTATAAAGTGTAAAATGGAATAATATTGCAGAGGCAAAGTAGATAAATGTAAAGAATGAAAAAAGACACCAATGAGGGGTAATAATTCTGAAGTATGGGTAGAAGATGGGATAAAGGATACTACAGATGTGTAGCCATGTAAAACTTGTGTAGTTGATAGCGAGTCAAGGCAAAGGTGTATATGGAGGGGCTGTAAAAATCTGTAAAAGGGCAGTTGTTTCAGCTAGTGAAGCACTGGCAGTAAACATGATGTCATAATAGTTAAGAAGTTTGTCTTTCATTGTATTATAACTGACTATTTTAAAGTGAACTGGTAAAAGATTGCAGATGATATTTTTTATTTGAAAAAGTACTTTCTGCAGTAATTCCATTGCAGGGTGGTCTGTGTATAGTAAAGGCACAATCTCCATTTGAAAGTAAGACATAGATACTGTGCTCCTCCGTTAAAAGTGCCATTTCTTTATGCACACATGGCAAAGATAATATATTATGCATCTGGGAATATAACATAACCAGTGGCTGGTAAAGAGCACTCCTCTAATAAACGCCCCTTTTTTCTAGTAGGTAGACAACAAGCTTTCTTTGCAAAAAGGAATAAGGTGTTCTTGATAAGCATAGAGTAGAGTAAATGAGCACATCTGTGGGACATTTTCTGTCCAAATCAAGTGAAAATGTATGTCAAAAGTATTCAAACCAATGGATTAGTACAAACTCATTCATAAATTATACAAAATGCCTTGAAGTGTATAATAGGAACATAATTTCATAATTCTGTGAGTTTGAGGAAATGCTGATTTAGAAACTAATAGTTACAAAATAATTAAATATTTCCAGGAAAACATTAACAAAAAATGTCTAGTACCAGCTATTGGGAAGAGCTCAGTGAAATATATGCATATAAATCATCTGGGTGTTTACACTTCTGTTTTCTACCATTTGCTTTTGTTTTAAGCTGTTCATTACTCACCTAGAATACTGTGCCCTAACTAATTCTGTTTACATTAACTAACTCCTATTGGAGGTAGAATTTCTCATAATCTCTCCTGGTGTTTTTCCAGGCAGGTTAACTTCCAGCTTTAATTCAAAGGTACATTCTCTTATCAAGATGCTCACTTCAGTCAAACATTTTTTCAAAGTGCCTGCACTACAAGGCAATTAATTCAGTAAATGATTTGCTTCAATACATGGCCATGTGTTCCTTTGATCTCAGCTGTGGGGCCACTGTAGTGCATTTCAAAGATCTCCCATTTCCATTCTTGGATCAAGTGCCATTAATGAAGTGAAAATGAGTGCTGTAATAGTCTCTGATAACCTGCGGATGCAACCCTAGCACCACCCTAAAGAAGCAAGCAAACAAACACACAGCAAAGTATTTTTTCACTTTGGTCTAAGCACCACTACTGTACCTTACTAATTAGGAAATGTAATTAGCATATATTAAGTTCTAAGGGTCTTACTAGTGTGGGCTCTCCAGCATGTAGTAATTAAGACTTAGAAAATTAACCTATTTATTTACATCCTTTTAAATGACAATATGCTTTAAAGAAAGATTCTTAGTAAGCAAAATTGTCAGCAAGCGTTGCTTTGTCTAGCTAATATCGCAGTACCAGCATAGTCAGTAAAGAAACCACAATTAAGCTAAAATGATTCTCCGTCATATATGTGGCTGCTACATATATTTAGTAACAAATAATAATAAAATAAAAGAAGAAATATAAAAAAGTTTCCTGTTTATTGTATACTTTATCTGTATGCACAAGCAACACTTATTATGTGAAGTCCAGACCAACAGTTGAACATCTACCCTTTACATTGTTCTTTTTTTCAAATAAACCCCTTACATCTACTCATTTTCTTCAGAAAATGAATGCTAAAGATGTGAAATAGAGCCTTTTAAACTAAAAACTGAAGCATAATGAATTCTTGCATCATATTGGAATCCTGGCTTTGTAGGTCCCATTTCAGACATTCTATATTTTGAAAGCATAATTATTAAACATAAATGCATACACTCATTAATAAGTAGGATGGAAGGCTACAACAAATACTTTCTGTATTCCATACTGATGAAATATGGAACAAAAATGTTACAGAATAAATGGCATTCTGCTGACTTTAGTTGTTGGACATAAGCTCATCCTCCCTTATGAATAACAAGAATAAATGCTTTCACATGTGTTTTAACTTTCTCCTTAAGTCTCAAGCAATGTGGAGTCCTCAGCAAAAAATAATCACTTAAGTCTGCTATCTTGTACACTTTTTTCCACTGTATTTTTAATCTCATTTCTGAGTATCAATACATTGTATTGATCTCAATGCATCCAGTAATCCTGAATAAATTAATACATAAGAGAAAAAAATGAAGCATAAATATCAAACTCTCAAATGGGTCTAAGTAACAAAAGTTTGCACTTCTAATAAATGTGGGTACAGCACGAACATATGAGACAGGTAAAGAAAACTGAACTTTCTGGCTATCAATCATGTCAGTTGTTTTTGGCTCCTCCATAGCTGATCATCAATCCCCCTCCTCATCCTGTCCAATATCACAGTGTCTGTCAGAACCATCTTAACCTCCTGATCCATACCCAGGTCTGGTGAGGAAGTTGAGGATTCTTAGACAGTGTCACAGTGCTGCTGGGGAGTGTGTATTCACTAACTCTGACCTTTCCCACCACTTTTGTGCACCTCTAACATACTGGAGGATGGGTAATGGGATGTACTGGTGTGTTATCCCAAACTCTCTGGTGACCGTACCTCTCATCTGTTCTTGATTTTGATAAATTTCCCTGATTTTGCTTCATATTTTTGTCCCTCAAAAAACTTTGATTTTGTGGTAAATCGCTGAGGGTTACAGTCAGCCAGTAATACCAGACATTAGAGTTACATACTTGTTATTGTTCAGAAAATGCGTATTGATGCAAAATCTGTTGCTCTATTAACTTTTTAAGAGAAATCGAACAATATTTAAGAACTGTCCTGATTTTGATTTTGTCTTCCCATTATTTTTGGATTTGTCCAGAATTCTTCAGGGAAGAAGTTAAGAACTATGCCCATGACTCATTCAGTACCCATGCCTCCCTTAGTCATCATTCGCTAGCCTCTTCCCAAGTGCTTGCCCCCTACCCCATGCTAACACATCAGACCCCCAAGCTGCTAATCAAACTTGGGTTGCATGAGACATATTCAGAGCTTAATCTAGCTATGCAATAGCAGTGGCCCAATAATAGCAGATTAAAGTTAATTCTTCTGACCAAAATGTGGATGTAGACAATGCTTATCATACTCTGGAAAAAAAAAAAAAAAAGTTGATTTTTTTCTGACTATACAGTTAAGTTCTGATTTTCAAATAAAGAATTCCTCTGTCTACCACATTTAGGAAAAATATGTTTACATTAAAGCCTGGTGCCATCTCAGTTTACCTGAATGCATTAGAAAGGAAAAAAAAAAAAACATGTGCTAAGAAAATTACTGTTTAAAAATCTTACAACGTCACACTGATTAAGGTTTGATACTTTCGGATAATACATAGAAGGTTTAGCTTTTTTGCTAATGTTTTTTTGTAATACTCAAAAGTGCTGTGTGTGTGTGTGTGTGGTTGCATTTTGTTAGGGGTTGCCAACTACAAGTTCTAAGAATCGAAGCTAGAGCCCCAAGCAAAATCAAGCTGCCATGGGTGGGCTTCCAGCATCAGTAAACCCTACAGTAAATGCAGAAAGTTGCTGTCCAAGAAAACAAAGACAAGGACCAACAATGGAAAAGCACCCTCCTCAGCCTTAACAGGCAAACAAGACAACTTGTCAAATCCTCCAAGAGCTCCTTTGAGAGAAACTTAGCCAGTACTGCCAATGATAACCATAAGGCCTTTTACAGCTATGTACGAAACCTAAAGGGTAGGACCCAAGTATGTGCAGAACTGGTGGCCAATGGTATCACACACACTGACCCCACAGAAATAGTGAACCTGCTAGCAGAAAGGTTTGGTGAAAATTTTACTCCCTTATCCCCTCCTAACTTACAACAAACCCTCCCCACCCCACCCCCCCGCCTTACATATATGAAGAGCAGGTCCTGAAAGCCCTGTTCAAGGGAAAGAACACAGCCTTTATGGGACGAGATGACATCCCAGGCTGTCTTCTAAACAGGCTAAAACATGAACTGGCATCACCACTAAGTACCTTTTGCAATCATAGCCTAACCACAGACTTTGTTCCTGCAGAATGGAGAACAGCTACACTTATTCCCTTCCACAAAGGTGGCCTAGCAACAGACCCAGAGCCATAAACCTGACCAGTCTCATCTGTAAGGCCATGGAACTTCTCATTATATACCTTATAAATAAAGACATAGGTGACCTCCAAACCCTGGATCCTACCCAATTCAGCTTCGTGAAGTGCAGATCCTGGTTGTTGAATCTAGTGGATTTCTTTGAAAGTGTCACCAAGGACATTGATGAGGGCATATCTGTGCACATAGCATACCTCGACTTGGCAAAGGCTTTCAGCACAATCTAACATTCAGGCATTACCGATAAACTTAGACTAAATGTAAACCTTTTGTTGTAAGATGGGCTGCCAACTGGCCCACAACCTGTACACACACTATCAAAGTAGGTGACTCCACATCAACCAGAAGACCTGTTACCAGCTGGGTGCCACAGTGGTCAGTGCTGGGCCCCCTACTGTTTGGTATATACTTCTAAGAAGGTCATGTCAAAATGAAAGGGTTGTGGGTGGCCAAGTTTGCAGACGACTGCAAACTAGGTGCAATCATTGAATCCCCAAATTATGCCAGTATACTCAGGATGGTTTCACACAGACCAATGACTGGTGTTTTAGTCACAGTCTCAAACTGAATGCAGAAAAATGCATCCTCATTCCCTTCAGCACAAACAAAGTCCCTTCACACTATCAAATCAATAACAATACCCTAAATACCCATGAAGTGATAAGGGACCTGGGATCACAGGTTGACCGCGACCTTAACTTTGACCACCATGTGTCTGTCATTGTAAGAAAGCTTTTCACGTAGGTCACTTGATTAGTAAAGGCATCGCCTCAAGAGCAAATGACGTTATAACCCTCCTCTTATACTGGGCACTTATCTGGCCCATAATTGAGTATGCCACCCTATTTGGTATGTACCATACTAAGCATCTGCAGCAATTAGAGAGACCTCAGAGGTTTCTAACAAAGAAGATCAAGGACCTCCTGCATGTGCCTTACACAGCCCGACTAAAATCCCTGTCACTATACTCCATATCTTATAGAGTTCTTAGGGGAGACCTATGCCTGGCCTACAGAATAATCCAAGACCCAAACCTAATGAACTTACTGCATATCCGTAAATCGAATGGATTTAGGGCTACCCATTGCAGGGACTTCAACATGGCCTGTGACTTAAATAGGTCATGCTGGAGGGACAGAGTTATCTCCCAGTGATTGCCAAATCTTTGGAACAGGCTACCAATTCATGTGAGACAGAGCACCTCTATGACACTGTTCAAAAGGAACCTAGATGAGTGGATGGGGCACCATGAATTCTTACCAGGACAGCACCCTCAACCCTCCTGGACATGGGCAGTCATCACTAAAGGCAATCTTGGGTATTGACAAGTACCTCTACATTATTACATTGGGTTGAAATGGCTAGGCTTAAAATGACCTCTGCATCGATAGCCTAGTAATTCCCTATGATCCTTTGATACTATGAATATACTGATACTGTAGAGGAGACTCAACTGAAGCTGATAGTAAATAATTGGATATATTTCATCATTTACAAAGATTCACAATAATTACAAAAAATGAATTTTTGCAAGCTTAAATTGGAAATAAATATTGTTAGTTATGCAAATATCAGAAAAAATAATGCATTGTGATTGTATTATATGTTTTAGTGCATCAAACATTCCTTTTCATTTTATATTTAATTGTGATGACAGGAAAATACATGGCCTTTAACTCAGTTGTCCTGTTTATGTAGCTGCTTTTGAGCTGCTTCTCCTGTGCTCTCTGTCTTACATTCCTAGCGGACTACAAAATGAACTGTGCAACTGAGCAATGACGCAGTCATTCTGCACTGAAGTTGTAATGCATACGTGTATAAATACTTGAAATGTTTCACGCATTTAGGACTATCCATGTTTATAACAAACATTATATAAATAGATGTCAATATGAAGAAGACCGTCTTCTGTGAAACTTTCACATAATGTCATTCTGGTTCATTTGAAAAATTCCAGTAGACCAAGAAGGCCACAGTGATAGAGACTGTCAGACTGGAAAATTGTTTACATGAGAGGGGTTTGGTGAGATTCTGAAAATAAATTATTGGCTAGATACAAATATGCTGCAGTAGTTCATAGGCACCACAATAGGGAAAGGTGGCATCTTGCTCGGGCATTATTATGCAGATGTGCAGAAGTCCATCCCAAAACTGAGAGATGATGAAAGTTAGAAAAAAACATTCTGAGGAACTTCTTAACCTGTTTAACATGCCCTCTTTTCTGAATGTAGTGCAGGAAATTTATAGTGTACTATTATCCATAATAGAAGCAGAAGTTATGGAGCTGGTTAGAGGCCTCTAAAAGTACTAATATTGCAGATGAGTCTGTACTGATAAAATATGTAATTGAGGTGGGTCACATCACTGATATACCTCTTTCCTGTTGTACAGAATGTAGGAAGAGAACATTTGCTTTGAAAAATTGGAGTCACTATCTCCATCTTTAAGCACAGAGTACTTACTGCTCCAGGAACATAGTGGGATATAGCTCTGAATGTGGCCCTACG
This sequence comes from Protopterus annectens, assembly GCF_019279795.1. Classification (NCBI taxonomy): domain Eukaryota; kingdom Metazoa; phylum Chordata; order Ceratodontiformes; family Protopteridae; genus Protopterus; species Protopterus annectens. The sequence continues at coordinate 673,692,918 of NC_056748.1, read as the reverse complement.
GCCTAGTCAGTGTAGGTTCCATTAATGGCTCAGGTGACTGAGAGAGCAGCAGGGGACAGATGAGTGTGCCCATCCTAAGGGAAAGGGCAGTTAATTTGGCATTCCTGGCTGTGATCCCTGGCAGAGACAGGGCATACCCCCTTTGAAAGTCTAGCTCTTGAACGAAGCACAGAACTGCAATGGGAGGGGGGATTAGTGACTAGGGCATACCCCCCCCCAAAAAAAAATGTAATGTGGACAGCTAAGTTCCACAGGACACCAGTAAGGTTCCATTAATGGCCCCAGATGTAAAACAGAGAAAGTCCTGGGAGTTTGGAGCAGCTACTTGACACAGTGTGGATGTGGAGCACTGAGTAGCAGTGCTGTAAGGATGATGTAGGGCACCCCCAAAAAAGTATATAGTACTTGTGGAGTAAGTATGGGGAGAAGAGGGTGTATTTAATCTCTAGTGGAATCAGTTTGCTTTATCTCCATGTAAAACCCTATGCCAAAACACTAGGAAGGAAAATCTTGCTTTTCGTTGATTCCTGTATTCCAGATGAAAAATGTTCATAACATTCAAGCTGTTGTGGGTCAAATGTTTGCTTTTCGGAGTTGTCTAAAAGGTCATAGGACTTTACTATTCCATTCTGCAGTTATTTTGTGAGTGTGGTACATTCCTTGTCTGAACATAAGTCAGTAATGTCGGTTTTAAGTCATAGCCATTCAATGTGGATGCAGGAATCTGCAAAGGATGAAACTTACCACTGTTACTGTTCTAGATTTTCAAGATTAAATAAAGATGCAGCTGAGATTGGATGAGTATATGGCTTATTTAGAGGTGGTATTGCTGTGTCTGATGTAATCATGACCTTTCATACACACTCAAATGGTATGTAAGAGAGTGTGAGGTCAGTTAAGAAGAGAATAATCTTGTCTAAATGTCTCAGTTTTACCAAATCTATATTCTTATACAAAAAATGTGATCAGTGTAGCTAGCTTGCAGACATTATCAGCCTTTATATAGGGGAGATGGGTAGAAAGTTACAGCGGTGAGTGTTGGGCCATTATTATTATTCAATAATAAGAGAATAAAAGTATAGCATCCAGTACAGACATTCAGTAAGATGTGAAAATCTAAAAAAAATGCTTTCTTTAATAGAAAAGGTTGCAGATAAAAAGGGACAGTGGTGTAGAAGTACTGTTTGACAAACAGGAATCATTATAGGTCTTACTTTGGCTGTCTGGTCTTTCCTGGGGTTAAATTAGGTTATAAATATACATCCTTTACTAAAACTGAGAGAGTTGTAGTAAGTGTATTAACTGAGGTTTTTCACATACATCATTTACATCTGTTGTGTTTTCTCAGATTTTGAATTAGTTGTTTTAAGAATGTTTTTGTACCAGAATTGTTATATTACTTGTACAGCATGACTGGTTGATTGAACTTTGATGAAATAATTAAAGTATAATTTGAAATATGAATGAAGTCCAGAATCGGCACTAAACTTCTTTTCTCTTCTAACAAATCTGGTTTGTCTGTTTTGGTCTCCACTGCTCACTTTAGTGTGTTCTTTTTGCACATAAGAATAATACAGATGTTCTGGATATAGAATATCTCTGTACCGTCTTCCTTTATTTAATGACTAATGGTTAGACATGGACCAGTGGTACAGTCATTAGCAATATTGTCTTTCAAAACATTGTTCTGTGGTTGCCTTCTGTGTGGTGTTTGCTTGCTCACATAGGTCTCCAATTTCCATCAGCATCTCAAGGAAGTGCCTATATGGGAATTGGCAGTCCTCTAAGCTACTTGCAGATTTGATTGATCTGTGTCTCTGTGTGTGTGTGTGTGTGTGTGTGTGTGTGTGTGTGTGTGTGTGTGTGTGTCTGTGTGTGTATCTGCATGTATGTGTGCACACACATCTGTCTGTACCCTGTCAAGTACTGCCATCCGACCCAATACTGGAAAAGGTCTGTCAATAAGAGAAGAGAAGGCTATGAGCTGATAATGAACTTTATGCTGTAGTCAAGGTTTTGAAACCCTCAGTCTCCATTTGCCTGCTGTGTGACACTGATCAAGTGATATAAACCAGGCAGAGTTTCTGGGTTGAACCTAAAAAAGTCCATGTGGATCAGTGCCCTACTTCAGCTTGTAACTAAAGAAAAAGGAACTGGCACCCTGACACCACTGAATCGGATAAAGCAGATATAAGTAAAAGAGATAAAATGAATAATGACTAGTCTTTTGTAATAATTACTTTTCAGTCACTGTGATTAAATGAAGTCTTGTGCAACTGCGCTTGTAGGTGCATGGTATGGTATCTGATTATGGGAGTTATAGACCTCTTTTTGACTCTCTAATCTCTTTGTTCATTAACTGCTTCTTTCTGCAGTGCATTTTTTATTATCCATTTCAAGCAGTTCTACCTGTACTGTATTCCTAACTTATTCTCAGTACATATCCAGTGACCTCTTTTTGCCTCTCTAATCTCTTTGTTCATTAACTGCTTCTTTCTGCAGTGCATTTTTTATTATCCATTTCAAGCAGTTCTACCTGTACTGTATTCCTAACTTATTCTCAGTACATATCCAGTTTACAACGGAGACCTTTTTTTCCATTTTTTTTTTACATAAAAAACATTACCATATTATACTGAATCTTTTAGGTCTCATTGTTTAAGTTTACAGGCATGCATTCACTTTTTTAGTTTCTCCAAGTCTTTTGGGTTTCTAATACCATGACGGGAATGGACCTCATTCCTAAGTCAAAGAATGGTTAAAGTTTATGAAATTAGCATTGTTTCAATCTTTGATGTCAGCCAGAAGTGCTCTTCACAGCAACCGCAATGTGCCCAGTGACTCCTCCTCCAATTTGTATGGGGTTACATGTATTGGTAACCTATCGAAATACAATTGTAGATTCTTTTTTATAAGACCTGTTGCTCCTACTACTATTAGAACTGTCTGGATATCTTTCTTCCACATTGCTCTCATTTCTGCGTGCAAATTATCTGATATTTTATGACTGTCTCTCTCTCTCTCTGTCTGTACACAAGACACTGTAGTCACTGGGTGTGGCAATCTCAGTGATCAGTGCTACTTTTTTCTTCTTTTCATGGACCACTATTTCTGGTTTTCTAGCATCTATCTTTTGAACTGTTGCTAATGGGTGATTCCATGTGATATAAACTTCATCATTTTCTATAATACTTTGTGGCTCATGTTTCTAGTGTTTTTCAGCCACTTCATTACCATAATGTTTGCACAATCCCCAGTGCAACAGTCTTGTCACATTAGTATGTCACAACCAGCAGTGAGGTATGCAACTGTTTCCAATTCTGTTTTACAAAACCTACATTTGTCTGTTTCTCCCACATGTTCAATTGACTTTGTAAACCAACGTTTATGTAGTCCACTATCTTGGGCCACCAATATTAACATTTAATCTCTTGGCTTGAATTCGCCTGTCCTTAACCATTCCTACTTTTGATCCTGATCAACATAAGGTTCTTCCAGAAGTTTTCTATACTTGCAACTATATTTATGCATTTTTCACATTTCTTGCCTTCTCATCTGGTCCTTCACCTTATATTCTTTCTTTTGTTTTTTGGCACATTCAGTTGATGCCTGATTTTTATCTACTTTTGGTTTAATTTCTATTCCTGCTTGATGCTGATATGCTTCTGCTAGACTAAGCAGAGAAGTCATCTTAGATTTATTCTCCTCATGTTTCAAAACTTCCACTACATTTGGGTCTTGTGAGGTCAGCCGATATTTGTGCAGTCTCACAATTGCAGATCTCTACATGTAAACAATTTCAAGGAGGCCCATCCCTCCTTTGGAACAGGGAATATGTAATCTTGTTATACACTGATTTTTTTTAAAATCATTTGGTGAGCATGAAGCATCCTTCTTATTTTCCTGTCTAATCTATCCAACATGTTTTGGGGCCAGTCAATCCCTCCAAAAATGTAAGTTAGAACAGGAAGAGAAAATTGATTTATAGCTTGAATTTTTTCCCAGATGTCAATGTTTTCAGGATTAATTTAAGTCTTCTAAACTATTTCTTACTAAGTTTTATTCACATTTGTTCATGTTTTATTGTTGATCCTTCATCAGTTCCCAAATATTTATACACGTTCTTTTTTGTATCACATTCTTGTCCCAAACTGATGTTTTCTTGGTGCTGCCATTTTCCTGCTTTAAAAGTTGCTTTTGCACATTTGTCAAAACCAAATGGCATTCTTGTAACATCAGAAAAAGTTTTGACAACTTGCAGTAGTGATTTTAATTCCTCATCTGATGAGCTATACAATTTTAAATCATCGACAAAGAGAAGATAGGGCTTTACACTTTGTTGTTTTCTTGGAGCCAGATTATGGCCATGGCCGTGGCTTAAGCTGTTAAGTAGACAGCTTAATGGGTTAAAGGCAAGACAGAATAGCAGCGGTGACAAAGAGTCACCCTGGAATATCCCCTTTGAATTTTTATTTCTGGAATAATAATTTGTCCTTTAGCATGGCTTAATTGCAAAGTGGTTTGCCACTGTTTCATGGTCACTGTAATGTAGTCGATCAATGTAGGGTGTATCTTATGCATTTTTAAGGAATCTTTTATCCATGAATGTGGGATACTATCAAATGCTTTTTTGTAGTCAATCCATGCCATATTTAGATTCTTCCCCTTTTTACAGTTCTCTGCTATGACTTTATTCAACAACAAATGATCCTTTTTTCCATATGAGTTTCTTTTATTGCCCTTTTGTTCTAGTGCCATAATTGAGTTTTCTTTTAAATGACTATAAACTCTGTCGGCATCAATTCCAGTGTATAGTTTATACATTGTCGGAAGGCAAGTTATTGGCCTATAATTTTTAGGGTAACTTGCAGGTTCACTCTTAAGTAGGAACATTATTTTTCCTATTGTTAGCACGGTTGGTGTCTGTTCAGGGTACCCATATAAATAGTTCTTACACATGGCTAAATTTTCATGCAAAGATCTTAGTACTTTTAAACAGAAGTTAGGTACTGCATCTGGGCTTGGGGTTTTCCATTTAGAGGCTGTTCGTAACTTTGTTTCAGTCTCTCTGGCTGTTACTTTGTCCCATTTCATATCCTGTACCCTTAAACTTCTTATTCCTTCTTTTATTTCTTCTATCCATTCAGCATCTTTGTTATGTTCCACAGGATCTTCATAAATTATCTTTTTTTGGTGGTCAATTCCTTTCACATTGTTTTCCGGTTTTCTAAAAACTTTTTTGGGTCATCAATAAATTGCTTATTTTGTACTTTTCTTTTATATTTCTTTGCGTATCTTTAAGTTTTTTTGCCTGTGCTGAGATTTTTAGTTTATTTGCAATAGTGCATGCTGGATCCTGATCTGTTCTAATACTGTGCATTGCTTTTATCATGTCTATCTTTCTAAGTATTTTTGTTGATCTGTTCCCTCTTCTATGCTCGTCTAACTGTGACACTTCTTGTCTTAATTGCTTTATAGTTTTCTCTATTCAATACTTCCATGATGGTATACGATTTCTCCCCTTCCTTTCCCTTACTATCTTGTGTTCTTGTGGTAGAACATTATCAGTTATTAATTTAGCTGCACAGTAATATATCCTGTTTTCTTCTGTTATATCACATGGATCACTATGGGCAGTCCCAATTACTGTGTTCATTTGTTTTATCACACTTCTGACTTTTTGGGTTTTATTGACCTTCTGCAGTCTATTTCTTTCATTGATCTTGATATATCTATCTATCTCTGTTAAATCAAGCAACTCTTGTCTTAGCTCATTTTCTTCTAAACTGAGGGCATGTTTTTTGTTTTCCATTTCCTGCAGGCATTCCATAGAAAATTCTATAGCATCTTTCTTATAGGTTCATAGGTAGGTACGGCACATTCTCTTCAATTTCATCCTGTGTCATCTGCTGCTTTGTCATATGGGAACTGACTGGCCTATCACTCATGAATATAGACTGCTTTAGAGTTTCCACAGTTTTCTATTCCTTCCCTTGCTGTCCAGCTTCAAGTGAATGTTTATACTGGTTTCCTTTAGAAGGCTCCAAAATATCTTCATATGGCAGCTGACCAATTGCTTCCCATTCCACTGGTTTCCCCTTAATTTGGATGTCCATTGCTCTATCCTGTTGTGGTTCTTTCTGAATTAGATTTTCTAAACTGAATCCTTCACTTTGCAGGTACTCCATAACCTCAGTTTCTATTTTTTTTAACTTCTCCATTACTAATCTCTTTTTCACTTGTCCTCTGTCTTCTTCTTTTTGTATTGTAAAGTTTTCCATGTCCAGATTCCTTTGCCTGCATTTCTCTTCAAATATCTTTGGTGCTGTTCTTTTTGATTTGTATTAATTAGTTTTGCTTTCTTCTTTGCATAGATCTTACACCATATTAGATCTCTTTTTCTTTCCCATGTCCATATTTCTTCTTCAGACATCTCCTGATCTTCCTGTTTCTCCTTTGGGGACTCATTCACCCATTGGGTTGTCTTGCTTATCCTATAGGATTTCCTTGTCACAATCTTTCTCATTACAGCAGTGACCAACATGCTCCATTTCCCCATTTCTAATGAATTTTCCTTTGAGTGCTTTTCCAAATGCTTCTTTTCCTTACACAAACTATCACTGACATGATCCTAAGCTCCTCGAATACAGCAAGGTTTTATCTGTCCTGTATAATGTCTATCCACCTATAGAAAGATAAACAGATATAAACTGCATGTATCTTTATCAATATACAATGTATTTAGTATGTGTACTCTATACAAGATGGTGTTTTGTGTACCACTATCTATGTCCAGAATGAGACATCATTAATCACTTTTATTGGCCCTTCTAAATATAACTGTTATACTAGCAAATGCTTCTCTGAATCTGCTGGAAACATGATGGCCCTTTATCACTTTAAACTGACTTAAAATACAACCCATTTGTTGCACACATAATTTTTCAGATCCACAGAGTGTTGTGCAGGAGAACATATGCATACTCAGCTTTTAAAGAATTAAATCTTTCAGCTATTGTTTTTGGAAGAATATTCTAGAATGCCTGTGTTGTAATCTTTCCTGAAGCATTAATTTCTTTTTTAGTTGTGTATGCACTTTTGCAGTATAAACAGACAATGTCTACCATATAAAGAAAGCCACTTCAGTACCCCTGTTTAGGTTTCATGTCTCTCCAGTGATTTTTAAGCAATCAGCAATCTCACACACAAATTTTCTAGTTCATGTTTTATATCTTCTTGTGCCTCAAAATTGTTTGTAAGCAGCAGTCTGACTTTCCATTTACTTTCCAAAATCAAATGCTGTAGGCTGCCATCCGACAAGGCAGTATAGCAGCTTATTTTTGTTTCCAGATCCTTGTAATTTTTTAAACAAATGCATTTGATTTTCAAAATTCATATCAAAAAGAAGTTCTGAACCCACATGAATTATATTCCTTAGATGAACTGCAGCACATTTCTCATGAGCAATAAGAAACTCTCACTCAAAGTAAATGGAAATAGAATCTTGTTGTAGTTCTGCCTAGCACATTCTGTCATTGTCTTCTAACAGCAGTTCTCTCTTGCAATTCACTATCATGTGCCACTGCAAAACAAGGAATTTGCCTTTCTGAAGTCTCAACAACAGCAACAGTAGCCTCTCCCTTCTTAATTCTTCATTCATTCTGACCCAAAAACACATCAGCAGGCTGACTGTGCCTTAATGCATTGGACTGATACCGCACAATGTTGTACAGGCAATGTATCTTGCCAGTTTTAAATATATGTTTCATTCTTCACAGTTTCTCTAGCCTTGCTCTTGTGAAGTATTTGCTCCGTCATCTCATGCCACAGTTTTCCAGAACATCTTACTGCAAAGATTTTTAGAGTTGTTGGCTTAACAATATGACACAAAAGCTAGTTCCATCAGCACAAAATCTTACAAAACACAGTGCATGTTATCAATGTAAACAGATACCGCCTGTATGTTGAACAATATTCCTGTTGCGCTTATTCTCATCCCCACTGAGCATGTTCTGTAGCACCTCCTCAGAGGAAGAGCAAGAAAATATCACTGGTGTCATGGCCAAATTACATCTGGTCGGCATAATTATCATCTTGTATCCTCCCTGAAAATAGGAATGTCAACAAGATATAAATAAAGAAGTGCACATGTAAAATAGTTGGTGCCTACGATGTACTGCATGTGTCCCCACCATCATCCTCTGTCTTTCATGTTCAAAGTAACACCTTTACATCTCCCCAATATTATCTTGAGTTTCTCTGTCATATCTCCTATCTGTTATGGACTCATTCATGTAGAATGCCATCTTCTCTACGCACCAGTCATATAAGTTCTATTTCATGATATACATCTTTCTTGCAGCTTACCTGTGGAATCTCTCCAGAAGTCTGATGTGCCTCACTTTGTATGGCCTTCAGAACCCTAAACAGTACTCAAAAGTGTAGTCACATCAGCTTGCTGTAGAGCAGAAGCATTATCTCTTTGCTTTCAGAATCTGTTAGAATGTTCTAATGAGCACACCAGCATTCTGGTTACTCATGCCCTGTCCTCACATTTCCTTATATTCCACTTCAGATGTTATCAACACCCTGATTCTTAACTTTCTTTTTGGTGTTACTACTTTTTCTCCTAGGTGATACTTCACAACAGGGTTGCTGTGAACTGCGAGCAGTATTTCACTTTTGTCAGAAATGAACCTCAACTGCCACTTTTATATCCACTCGGTCACCCTTTCCAAGTGTTTTCTTAAATGCTTCCCTCATCCTCAGTTGCAACAGCTGTCTTTGTGTCAGCAACAAATATGATAATCCCCTTCTTTATTCCCTAAGGTATATCTGAACGTAACACACTGAAAAATATTTGACTAAGACCAAGCCCTGTTGTACTCCAGTAGCCACATCCCTTACTCCCTTTAAGTCCCTCTCATTATAGTCCTATCTGTCCTAATTTGTTGTAATTGTGGATACTACCAGCCCCTCCAGTTTCTCTAACAGCTGCCTCTGCAAATCTAAGTGAGGATCCTTGATGAAGTTTAGGTAGACCTTATCCACTAGTGCTCAACTGTCAAGTTCTTATATGACACAGTCATAAAACAGGGTCAGGTTTGACTATGGCTCCTTCTGACTATAAACTCATGTTAGTTATTGTCTTAAGCATTACAGTCCTCTATGGAAGCAATCCGCTCTTTCCCTAAAGATTATTTCCATTACTTTGTTATTAGGCTAATATGCTGAAGTTACCCACGTTGTTTCCTGCTTCTTTTAAAAAGATACCATTCTTGCTGTATTTTAGTACTCGGCACCTCTGTATTGTCAAACATCTGCTTAGCATTTCTTCTGTGGTATCTGCTATGATACTGGCTAGATTCTTGACAAAACTTGGAAATAACCCTCCTGCCATGTCTTCTGCTCTCTTAGTCATCCCTTTCCTTCTCCATGTTCTCCTTCTTTATCCTGGTGTTTGTCCATTACTGTTTTGATGCTTACCTTCTTCCTTAACATAGAAATCTCCTATAGTTTCTTTAAGGATATTGAGATGAAGCATTTATTCATTACCTCTACCAGTGTCTTCCATGATCTTTTTTCCATTCATGCTCATCTTGGTCCATTCTGCCTCTACCTTCTTCATTTATGTTGTATACAAAAAGATTGTGTTCTTCCTCTTCTGCTATCTGCCTTTCAGCTTAGTCATTTGCTTCCCTCATCACCTTTATTACTCTTGTCTTTGACTCTGTGACCTGTGCTCTTCTACCTCTTGTATATATTATGTTATTTATATCACTAGCCACACATTTCTGTATAGTCAAATTGTCTTTCTTCTCTTTTTCTATCTTTCTCAAATCCTTGTCTAGTGTTCTGGATAATTCATAGGTTCACAGGCAATTACTTGGTTGCTGATCTGTGAGCATCGTAAGAAAAATAGCCATACATTGTAATCATAATTTTTAGCACTTGCATTTTTTATATGAATAATCCAGAGATAGGCTGAAATAAGATATGTTGGGACATTTACTTGTTGCCTCTATCCATGAAGGACAGGGAGATATAACGGGAGTGAATTTGTGGTTAGCTATCCCTTCATCCAAATTGCATTTGCATAAAGTAAGAAAAGTACTTTGCTTTGTTCCACAGAAGTGGTATTCTTTGTGATGCAGACCAGTCACTCCATAATGTTCTATTTATTTTGCAAAAAGGATTGTGATCTCTTGAGCAGGTTTTTATGAGACAGCTGCACCTTTTCATAGGTCTAACAGAATAAGTTCTTTTGAGGCTCTATAAGCAAAGCAAGGGTCACCCCTCAGTAGCCTATATAATGCTCAGAATAGGGACAAGGCTTTGAGATGGTTTGCATAGATTATACGATGTAGTCCCTTAATTTTTATTTTAGTTAATAAGTATTGTGTTTATTCCAGTTCTGCCAAGTGGTTGGACAGGAACATACTGAAAGATACATTATACTCAATAATCAGTCTAATAAGTGTTGAGTTCAGTGAAACTTCATCTTTGATATTACTGTAGCTTTTTCACTTCATCAGTTGGCTTCCAGATCCAAAAGTAACCTTTATCTCTGTTCCCCAGCTAACCTTAATCCACTCTTTAAAATTCCCAACTCATCCCCCAGTCTAAAGCACGATGTCGTGACCACTAATGACTAATGGATCAATTACTTGGGTATATTGTCTCTTTCTACTTTTATTAGGAACAAATCTAGAAAACCATCCTTTGTAAACCAGAATTGCACCTGTTGGCTTAGCACCCCTTATCACCACCTCCTTCAACTCTTCCCTTACGATCATAATCTTCAAGTGTGTTCTTTGTAGACTGATTCCCTTAGATTATAAGCACCTTCTATCTACCCCACTACTTTATTCTCTGTCCAAGTCCCCTTTGCTCATCTCCTGATGTATCTTAGTGCTGATATGTAATAGTAATAATACACCAGCATTCTCATATGTTCCATTTGAGGCAATCAGACTATTTAATACCTAGCCAGTAACCAGACCGTGATCAAAGGTGAGAATTAAATTCTGTACCTTTTGTCTGTAAGGTAAGCACCTTAACCATTATGCCAAACCCTAACTCTGTGATCCCATTTCTGCTGCTGCTTCTCATAAATTATTACCATGGCAAATTCCTTAAACCCTTCAATGGGTGCTTGTCTCTGATCCTGTAGAGCACTGTTCCACCTTCATCCCTCCTCTGTCTTTTATTTTTGATCAACCTGTAACCAGGCACCACTATCACAGGATCATAGGAAATAGAAGGCAAGTAAGTCAAGAGACCATTTAGACATTGTTAGTACTCACCCTATGACTGCCAAGGAGGGCCAGGCCATTCATGTCGATGGTGAATTTTTTATACCCATGCTATCATCCAGTTGCTGTTTGAAGGATGAGAATCTCCATAGCCAATTCCCAGGTAATCGCCACCCTATTCTATGCATCCCCCATACTTACCAATCTTAGACAGACAGACCTACACAAGCTGGATGCTAAAATTGCTAAATTTGCCACTGGAACCTCCTACTGCAGCCATCATTGTATCTCTCTTAAAGAACTAAACTGGTTAGAGTTCCCACAACTCCTTCACTTTAATCAACTCATCCTCGCTCATAAACTTATTAACTACCCCCTTAACATCCCTTCCCTTCAAACCCTTCTCCAACCCTATCACTCCACTAGGCCTCTAAGATCAAGCAACAAAAATCAACTCACTGTTATCAAACCCAAAAACTCAGCAGGAGAAGTCATATTTTCATGTACCATATCTAAACTTTGGAACAATCTTCCGCCCTCTATAACTACTCTAACTTCCAGCAGCCTTTTCAAGACTGCGCTCAAATTCCACTTAAATTTGCACTGGCTTTGTCCTTATTCTAATCCAGACTAACACCCCCCCCCCTCCCTCCCCACCTAGACTCTTAACCCAACTATACTACTGCCACTGCTAACCACAAACAGAATTAACTAGTTGTCTTTACATACTTTAAAATCTTGTCTGACAACTTTGTTAATAATATTGTAAATGACAAGAAACTATCTTAACATGCAACATTTACTGTATATACTGTTGATAATCAATATCTTGTTATTGTATTAAAGCCAATAACCTGTAATGTTGTTTACTATTGCTGCAACTTTGTATCTCTTTATCATTTACATGATGTGGAGCTTTTCTCCCTGGGCATCCGCTGAAAAAGGACCTGCGTCCAGTCGGAATTTCCTGGTAAACAAATGTAAATAAATAAATAAATGTATCCCACTGCTTAATTTGTAGTGGAGTCCACTGCAGATGGAAGACACTGCGCAATGAACCTATCTCCTTACCTTGCTTTGTTTATATGCTGGTTATGTCTTAGCTCCCTTGATCTGGTATTTGCAAGACTATTTGATTTCTTGAAGTAAAAAAGATCCAGAACTACTCGGTCGCCAATATATTGGAAGAAAAGACATAGATCTCCCTTCAGTAGTCTATAAGATACTGAATACAGGGGCAGCACTTCCTGTTTGCTTAGGACTTTTAAGCTCATGATGATCTTAGGATCCTTTGCGCTCTTTCTAGTTATCTGGTAAGAAGCTGTGCTAAGTAGAAGGACTTTCTGACTACTGTAGTTATATGATCAAAAGAGAGGGAATTGTCAGCCCAAGTTCCAAGGTCTCTAACACTATTTGCATTTTGATGTGGTGTATTGTCTATGTTGTATGTTGGGGGGGCAGGTAGTTTATCAAATGTGGCAATATTGTACTTTTCAGTTTTTTAGTTAAGCTCATTTTAGTATGTCAGATATTTACAAGTATAATTTCTTGTTGCAGGGCTTGGATGCAAGCAGATGCCTTGTCAATGACTCCCAGTCTGCAATTATCCACAAAAGAGCTATGCCAGATGTCTTGGTTCATGTTCTAGAGTTTAGGAAATTAAATGGCACACAAAAACGTGTCCCAGCATGGAGAACTGCAGGATACCACTGGTTTACCTTTACACTCTGATGAGACACTGGCTACCCATTAGAGTGGGTACTGTCCTTTGGCTAGTCTGTTACCATCTACCTATTTGTAATGCATTTAGCTTGCTAATTATGCTACACTGAGATAAAGAAGGTGCTGGCCAATTAAAGGTATGCTGTGTGGATAGCATGACTGCTGTCAACAGATTGCATTACTCTTTCAAAGAAGTTACCCTTTTTATTAAACAGGGTCTACTCTTGACAAAGCCAAACTGCTGTGGCTGTAGCCTGATGAGATTTTTAATGTCAGTGTTAATCAAGCCTGTTATAATGTGTTCACTGACTTTAAAAATGAGACTCATCAGGCTGATAGGCCTGTTTTTCCAGGGGTCAGTGGATGCATCACTTTTGTGAAATGGCATCACTACTGCTATGCATCAAACCTCAGGGACAAAGCCAGTGGCTAAGCTCATGGTTCGTTTAGTACTGTGTACCAAACAGCTAGGTATATTATCAGTTTCCATGCAAGAAGTATTTTTGGTATTGAGGAGCACCTTTAGTACATTGTCTGTAGTGATGAAAAGCCTGAGAGTTTCAAGGATAAATTAGTTTTGGATAGTTGTCTCTTGGGTGATGTTTATACTAAATTTATTTGGTAGAACATTGACAATTTCTACTGGGTCAGAGTAGGTGGTGCCATTATGAATAAGTTCAGAGCACTGTTGGTGTTATGTTTTAGATTCCTAACATAACTAAATAAGGATTTGTAGTTGTCCATAGCTTCTAATGCAAACTAAATCCATTGGCTGCTGTAGTAGTTTTAACAGTATTTCTCAAGTTTTTAGTCAACATTCTGATTTTTTTTTTTAAACACCTTTATTGATTTATCACTTGTGACGTTGGCAAATTTACATCTATACAAAAGTAATCAAACCGTATTAACAAATTAACATTAAAAGAGTATACTTCACATATATTGACAAGTGACAAGTGGAGTACCTCAGGGTTCAGTCCTGGGACTGCTCTTGTTTGGCATCTACTTCTCTGAAGAACAGGCCAGCACTAAGGGATTCTGACTAACAAAGTTTGCAGATGACTGCAAACTGGGAGTCATTATTGAATCTCCAAATGATGTGGATATTCTACAAAAGGGCCTTACATTGTGCCACTGTACTCATTCTTCATTAGACCTATTATAGAGTACAATGCCGCATTTGGTATGTACCTCACAAGACATCTGTAACAGCTGGAAAGGCCACAGAAATGCCTCACTAAAAGAATCACAAGCCTAAAGCAGATGCCCTATGCTGACTGTCTAAAAACCTCCAGCTATACTCTGTGGCATATTGTCTACTCAGATGTGATTTCTGCTTAACATACAAGGCCATGTCAAACCCTGAGCTGTTGGACATGCTCCATTTAAAGAAATCCCAATCCTTCAGAGCCACACGCTCCAGGGATCTAAACCATGTCATCACAATGAACAAAACATGCTGGAGGGATAGGTTTCTGACCCAGAGACTCCCCATACTCTGGAATAGACTGCCTATACATGTCAAGCAGAGTGCCACCTTGGCCCTCTTCAAAAGGAACCTTAACGATTGTATGGGAGATAGAAAATTCACCCCGGGGGTCATGTCAGTCGCCCTGCTAGACAGGGGTCCAGGGAAGTAAATATTGTGGGAAGAAATATCCAGGGAATTGTTATGGCTAAGCTTGTGTTATGACTAGGGCCAATAGTCTTGTACCAACCTATGAACCTATATGTCCTATAACTTTTTGTTTAAAAAAAGGGGGTAGGAATTAAATAATTTATATAATGTCAACATTCTGATGTCCTTAATTTGAAGGTCTTTTGATCTGCTGTATACTTTGCTTTTACTGTAAAATTTATTTATCCTGGTGGACTACCAGGTGGCATACTTTTAAACATTCCATTATATTTGGATCTGGTAGGTAGTGCCAGTTCTATACATTTATCTAAGCAGACACAGAATGTCTTTGTGAAGCTACTTGCTGTAGGAATGTCTAGGATTATGCTGGTATAAGTGAATTTGGAAACTAAATCATATAATTTGATGAGATTTGTATGCTTGAAATCATTGCATTTTTATATATTAATATCTGCAGGTTTAGAGGTTTTAAAGGTGAAGGTCACTAGTTTGTGATCTAACTTAACTGGGTAAGGAGATACCAGGGGAATAGTACATGGACAAGATATATTCATAAGAACCAGGTCAAGAATATTATGTCCTTTACTGGTCTTGTTATCAATCTGATATAAGGAGCATTTGTTTACAAAATCTGAGAACCTTTGACAGTATCCTATTTTGTGGTTCAGGTGCTCCAGTTTATTGATGGGTAGTTAAAGTCTCCCAAATTACTAGAGTTCTTGTTTATAAGGAGTTCATCAAGTACATTTATGACCCTTACATGATTGTCAGGGGGCTTAGAGTGTGTCCTGTAGCAGGCTATAAAGTGATAGTCCACTTTAGTGTAATCTGAAGCTTGATGAGTTTAATTTGTAGGTCTCTGGGAATCTCTCTAGAGGTGATGTGGTCCCTAACAAATATAAAGATGTCATCACAGTTGCCATTGGGTTTTAAGGCATGGTAGGCACAAAACTCTGATATGGAGGGAATACGTCCTGAACTTTTAAACAAAGTTTCAGGAATTTCACAGATGTGGATGCAGTTCCAATGCCAAAGACCCCAAAGGTTAGGCATTTTGTTGTTGAGATATCTGGCATTAAGCACAGACACCTTAATTTTATCCCAGTTTGGATTTGATATGTTAGTTTCATTGAGATGTCCATCAGCTGGACTCTGTCTGAAAAGGCACTACTAGGGCAGCAAAAACTTTAGCCAGTATGCAGAGGCATTGGAATAAAGAGCTGTAGAACATCATGTAAGTAGGACTGCTGAGCATTTCATCCCATGGTGACAAGTACTAGATTCCCATGGAATAACACCAATTATTTAGCCGTTTACTGAAGCCAGTTGGCTTTTCTTTGTACCCAGGCATCTTTTTCAGGAAAGATAAATTCCTCTCAGATCCAGAGTCTTGCCTGCATTTGTGAAATAAATGCGGAGTTTTGACATGTATCTCTGCATACCTCTCAGGGTTTTGCATGCGTCATTCATTCCCACATGGACCACCACAACGTTGTACTAATATTTGCCACGTTAAGGGGCCTTATGTCTGCCACCCCTTTAGTCACTGACCCATAGTTCTGTAGTCTATCCCTATCCTTCATTAGACTTTTAGTCAGAGAAATATGCTTTTGTTGGTGCTCTCTGTCTTATTCTGTGTACACATAACTTTTATTTGTTGTTACCAGAAAAGCACAACACATATTAAGAAGGCCATTGTCCCTATATATAAGGGAGATGAAAGTTCATTGTAGCAAAACATTTTGGAAGGGAACATCAATCTCAGTGGTAGTGAAGATAGGTGAATGTATACAGTTGGTACAAGGCATGGGAAATGCGAGATTCATTGGGGTTGAATTCATAAAAATATATTTCATCAATCCTGGCCTTTAAAACACATCCACAATTTAAAGCTACCATGTCAGGGGGACCTGCTGTTTTCTTTAAGAAGCAGTAACTATGGAGGTAGCTATACTAAAATGCAGAGGGGATCACTGAATGATGACATTCCGGTCCAAAGAAACTGAGAAAGTGTCCTTCTCAGTACAAATAAATTGTTGAGGAACTGGAAGTGATGAACTGAGCACAAACATTAGACACAGTCCAAGTCACCCATAGGATTTCAGAAGTTTTGCTTATCATCAGACTGTCCTTGAATAAGACCAGTGGTTTGTTGGAAGTGTTTCATTTCAGAGATTACGGGGCAGCCATTCTTATGCCAGTGAACATTGATTAAAATAGATGGGTATCAGTCGAAACCAGTAATAGCTACCAAACATAATTATCAAACATAATTGCCATGAAAATATAAAGCGTGCAACCATAATAGTCAGAAGGTTAGGCTTGTAGCATTTGGAAAGAAATAACAATAAGCAATTACCAAATCCCATTAAAACTGAGAGCTTTTATGATAAAAGTATATGCTAAGTAGAACCTTAAACAATCAACAGACAGTATTTTGTGGCATGCAATTATAAAGACCTACATGAGACCATGCAATAACAGCTATTGTCACCTGACTGATGCAGAAAGGAGAGGGGAGTAGATGTTAATACTTTCTAATGGCCTTCTATTAAAATGGTTATGTATTCATTAACAAATGGTGAAATGCAGTCATGACCACTAATTGTAACACCTGGGAATACACTCGCAGTGTGGAAAGGTCATGCATTATACAAAGCTGAAATAACTTTATCACCTTTTTTAGTATATGGTAATGGAAAGAAAAAAAAACATCTGTGAAGTAGTATTCTTTGTCTTTAATCTATCTAGTTAGTGTCAGCAAACCCAAAGCAAGGGAGAAAATAAATATGCAGTCTGGGGTGTTTTTATTTAAATAAGTGGCAAGTAGTGGAAGCCTGCATTTACCTTCTGAAACTTAGTATTTAGTTTAGCAGAGCAACTATGATCACCTAACATTAAGGAGATAACCGTTAGCGGCATGCATGAGGCATTTATTTACACACAGCCATACACCGAAGTAGGGTTGCAAAGCTTTCATTCAACTGTTTTTCAGAGTGCATCTAAGACACTTAAGCAACAAGCCTTAGCAATTCTAAGGGAGACCCATCTATGTGTACATTTAACTTAACCAAACTTATATGATAGTTTAAGGAACCTTGGGGATTGGAATAGGAGGGGAATTTTATTGACAGTAGACACAAATTTAAGTAATTACTCCTAGATGATAGAAGTTAGCATTTATTATTTGGGTCGCAGTATGTGACTGCTATTAGTGCATTAAATAATTTAGGTAACCACCGTGGAATGCTTTCCATCAACAGGTCAAATTATTTCATTGCATTGCTCACGTCTACACAAGGTATTCTAGCAAGTACTTAGACTTATGGGCATTTGATAAGTAAGTGACCAAGTGTAGGTGAAAAAAGTATTGACTGTTCACTAGCCTAGCTATCACAGCATACCCTCACTCACAGTGGCAAAGCAGTGACCCTTAAAGTTAGAAGGAAGATCAAACAAAGCACTGCAATACCATCACTGTCTCATTCCCACACTCAGTAAGGCAAAACAGTTGTCCTCACAGATAGAAATGTGTTTGGCTACAATTCACAGCCAATGTTTTCTGAGGAGGGGGTACTCCATTGTAGCCAGATGTAAATTGGGGGGTGGGGGGTGCATAAATAAGGAAAGTAAGGAACAGGTGGAAGGATAACAGAATAAATAACTAAATTATGCCAACTGGGTGATTCCAAATTATTCATGTGGATGTTAGCAGCAAAGGGGGTACAAAGTACTAACACACCACTGAATTATTGTTAGAAGCAAAATGAGGATGGCTTTAGAGGTGACTCTTACATTTATATGTGAATTGGGGGTGTAAATAACAGAGATTAGCCACAGAAGTAGTGGAAAAAAAACTACATAGATGTTGTAAGAAGCATAGGAATGGGGTGGGGGCTTTAAAGAGAAATGATTCAGCAGTACACTGGCTTTAGAAATCGGCCTCAAAGACTGGATAACGTGTCACAGAGCACAAGATTTTCTCAATGGTAGTTCAAAAATGCTGGGGGGACACATTGAGACTGACATTTGTCAGACTTTTGACAGAGAAATGACAGCTTATTGCTCCCACAGTATTCAGGAGAATATAATAGGCTTTATAGAAGCCTTATTGCTCGAGTTTGTTTCTTGGTGGCATATTATGGGCCAGTCAGACTCTCAGAGCTGGTACAGCCCAGATTGGTTACAGCTAACCCAGCAGTGTAGAGTTATGAAGCGATGTTAGGGTTATCAAAGATGGTCTAAAAATATGGTTCTATAAATCAAAAATGGACACTAGTCCAGTGATCAAATGTTAATCTTGAATTCCATAGTAGGGACCACATGGAAAGTTGCCAACGATTCTAGAATTTGAATGTTGTAAGAGTTGGAGCAGGGATGTCACCTGTTTTGCTGCTGCTGTTGGGGAGATAACTCAAGATAGGTATCTATAAAAGCTTTAGAAAGGGGACATGCAAATATCTAATGACCATGAAAGAGATCTGGCCAAGTTCGAGTTAAAAGGGTCATTAGCTCCACAGAGTTTGAAGATTGTGGAACTTACAAATGAATGCAATATGCAGACTATGTAACCATGTGTCTTAGGTTGGGGGCTGGCATAATGGTTAAGGTGTTTATCTTGGACAACGTACATAGTTTGGTTCTCACATCAGGAAGTATGGATAGGCTTAAAAAAGCCCCCCTGGGGTCATTAGCCTAGTAATCACCTAAGTCACTAAGATCCTAAATGGTATCTGATCATTTTCATCAGTGAAATGCAAATAGTTAGGCATATTTGTAGCTCATCAACGTATAAAAACAAGTGGATTTAGTTATAGCATGAGTACAGAGTCTGTTTGTCCTACCTGAGAATATTACAATATGATCAGCACTTGTGGGTAGTACCTAATGTGAGCTTATTCTACCAACTTGATAAGATGTGCTTGTGGAAAAGGGGCTGGGGTGGGGTATACACTCTCTTCTTTTTTGTGACAGAGTAGATGTGCTGAGGATGACTGTTAATCAGCAGGAGAAGGTTGCAGATAGACCAGTACTCTGAAAAGATGTGAAACTCCTGAGCCTCACTCCAATGGCCAATTGCAAAGTGGCCCAGGATGTGTTGGTGCTTGCTGGCAACTAAGTACAATGCTGACACTTGGAAATATAGTATAAACTTGTGATGGGGAACATGGATGAATATTGACTTGCAATCTGCCTTTAGTAGAGTAATTTGGGAAGTGCCTTCAGAATTTTACCTGGTTCACATCTCATTTGAAATATTGATCTGGCTGATTCATTTAGTGAATATTAAACAGTCTGCTTGTCAACATATTGTTGCAGCCATTTAAACTCTACCATGTGTGTCTTGTGAAAAGCAGACCTGGAATTCAATCTGAAGGAATTATATCATGCATGTTTTTTGGGAGGGGTGCCTGAATTAGTCATATCATGCAAGACAAGACAAGATGATCAGCTTTAACAATTGGCTCAAGTACTGGTGTCATTCTAAGGGGATCCAATGTCTGTCTGCCTGGGATGACATGTTGGACAAGCCACGCTGCTTCACAAGGGATGGCTTACACCCGTCACCACTGGGCTTCCGGATATTGGCTAAGGCTCTTGCCAACCCCATAGTGCCCTTTTTAGGTAAGGCTCAAAAGACAAACCCACCTCCTTAGAAAACAATAATGGAAAAAAACTAAGGGTAATGCTGCTCAACGCCAGAAGTCTAAATCTCAAGATGCAGGCACTTGATGCACTCCTCAGCATGGAGAACATCGACGTCTGTGCAGTAACTGAAACCTGGTTCAAGGCTCCTGAGAGCACCCCAGCATTACCAGGCTGTACCTCGTATCATGCTTTTCGGCCCCAAAACCCGGGCAGAACCACAAAGGGAGGGGGAGTGTCAATATTCATCAAGGACACCCACACCTCCAGGTTAGTAGCAACACATGAAGCATCAGAGACCATACAGGTGCAACTAACCATAGGCAAAACTAACTAGTAGCATGTTACAGACCACCCTCCCAATCTCAAGAACTCCACTCAGCCTTCCTGAAGACACTGGAGGATATGAATGTATCACAAAATACCATCATACTGGGAGACTCCAACTACCCAAACATAGATTGGGTACATTATTCTAGCCCTAATACCCTAGCCCAAAGGTTCCTGGAATTCATAAATTCAAATGCACTGGAACAATTAGTCACCTCTCCCACTAGGGGAGATAATATACTAGACCTGATCATCACAAACATGGGGACAAAATGCTCCACACCGGAAGTATACCCCTCACTAGTGAGATCTGACCCCAAACTAATCATCCTGGATATACATATCCCACCTCCACCCCCAGCACAAAAGACCACAGTGAAAAACTTCTCAAAAGCAGACTTCACTCTTCTTAAGACTGAGATGGTATCCTTTAAGCCCACTGTGCCAGTGGATACCACATCCCACAATGCCGAATCCATCACAAATGCTTTCTATGGACATCTCCAAGAATGCATGGATCATGCAATCCCAAACAAATCCAAGTCACTCTCCACCAAAGGTAAGCGTCCTGTCTGGTGGACCTCAGCCATAAACAAATTGTATAACAAAAGAAGGAAGCTACTGCACGTCAGAGCAAAATCCCATGAAGGGAAGACATCTCTGATCAACGTTAGCAAAAAACTACGCTCTCTCATAAAAACATCCAAGGCCAACTTTGAGAGAAAAATTGCTAAGGACACTAAAGATAACCACAAAGCCTTCTTCAGCTATGTTAGAAACCTAGGCGGAAACCCTCAGATATGCTCAGAGTTGGTTCACAACAATAAAAAATACACTGAACCCACAGATATTGCCAACATTCTGGCTGACAGGTTCAGTGCAAATTTCTCCCCTCCTTCATCCCCAAAAGAAGAAATACTTATCCCAGCTGAATGTAATTTCCCTGTCATCTCAGATGTCCAAGTGAGAACCGCCCTAAACAAAGCAAAAAACACAGCATCAATGGGACCTGACGGTATCCCGGGTTGCGTGTTACGTGAACTCCAAGAGGAGCTAAACCCATACATAAAAATGCTATTTAACCTTAGCCTTACTTCGGGATATGTATCTGAACACTGGCGTACAGCTACAGTGGTCCCACTCCACAAAGGGGGTGCCTCTACAGACCCTGGAAACTACCGCCCCATAAGCTTAACCAGCCTGGTCTGCAAAGCTATGGAAAGAATCATTATGGAACTCATGAACAGAGACATAGGGGACCTACAGACACTTGACCCCACCCAGTCCGGCTTTGTAAAGGGCAGATACTGCCTTTTAAACCTGGTTGACTTTTTCGAAACAGTCACTAGAGCCATTGACGAGGGCAAAGCAGTCCATACAGCATACCTGGACTTGGCTAAGGCCTTCGACACAATACCCCACTCAGACATCATAGATAAGCTCAACAGCTTAAATATAAACCCTTATGTCGCCCATAAAGTTAAAATCACTGGAGCAATGTCAGACTCAAAGCCAGTCACAAGTGGTGTCCCACAGGGATCTGTCCTGGGACCCCTCTTGTTCGGCATTTATTTCTCAGATGTTAAAGCAAACACGGGAGGGCTGTGGCTGACAAAGTTCGCAGATGATTGCAAACTAGGCGCCATAGTCGATACACCAGCACACACACACATCCTACAAAAAGGCCTCACAGAAATGGACAACTGGTGCCGGAGTCACGGCCTTAAACTAAATGCCAAAAAATGTATAGTCATCCCCTTTGGGAAAAACAAAGTGCCCACAAATTATCACATAGACAACAACCCACTGAGTACTGAAAAAGTAATCCGAGACCTAGGGACCCAAGTCGACAGTGACCTCTCATTTGATACCCACGTTGCCAAAGTGGTTAGAAAAACATTCTACCTTGCACACCTCATCATGAAGGGATTCACATCCAGATCCAAGGATGTCATTGTACCCCTATATTCCTCCCTCATCAAACCCATGATTGAGTACAATGCCCCATTTGGTATGTACCTCACCCGGCATTTGCAGCAGCTGGAGAGACCACAAAAGTACCTCACCAAGAGGATCAAGGGTCTCCAACATATGTCTTATTCTGCCAGACTAAAGAAACTTCAGCTCTATTCAGTATCATACCACCTGCTCAGAGGTGATCTCTGCCTGACGTACAAGGCCATGTCCAATCAGGATCTGATGGACATGCTCCACCTCAAAAAATCCAAGTCCATCAGGACCACGAGAGCTAAAGACTTAAACCTCGGCACAAGTATGAATAGGACATGCTGGTGGGATAGATTCATAACCCAGAGGCTTCCCATGCTTTGGAACAAGATCCCAATTCGTATTAGGCAGAGCCCCTCACTGACTCTCTTTAAGAGAAATCTTGATGAGTGGATGGGAGATTGTAAGCTTACCCCAGGGGTCACATCTGTGTCGCTGCTAGACAGGGGCACAGTAAACTAATTCTATTATATAAAAGGACCTTCATTGTGTCACTACTAGACACAGTAGTCTTAATTTATTCTGTACATTTTTACCATTTCATGGGGTGCAAATGCCACATCACTATGGCTAGGCTAAAATGTGTGTGTGTGTGTATAATTTTGGGGGGTGTGGATTTGGAGGACAGATTAAAACAATGCTCTTTCTTTCACAGACAAACCACACTAGACAAACCACTGCTGCTGAGTAGTGCAGTGACTGTGAAGGACTAAAGTTCATAAACAGAAAGCAGTGGTCCTCACAGAAAGAAGGCAAGGCACATTACATAATAAGTGCTAATAACAAAACACACAACTAACTCACGTTTCACATATTTTAGAGGAATTTCAAACCAAAATCCATGAATATCTGGAATACTGCATAAACAAAGTGTCAGGAAAATGTTTACACAGAAAATTTGGAGGAAAGTGTAGAGCCCATGCCTGAGGCAGAGTTGTTTGTATGGAGGCCAAATCATTAAATTAGAGAGAGGATCAGTTTGGAAAGACATTTATGCCAACAGAAGTCATGGTAACAGGAATATTGTGTAAAGGTTTTGAGCAACACTGTTTGTGAGATAAATTATATTTTGTTTTAAAAATGTGTCAGCAAGAAAGTTATGTGTCGGATGTTTTATTAATTATCACACAGAATTTTAGTGCAGATAGTCACTTGCACCAGCAAGATTGACAGACTGTTGACACTACACCAGTGATTTTATTTTCCTTTTCACACAGTAAGCCTGAAATTTTATGCTTTGCACAATAAAAATGTTTTTTTTTTTAAGTAAGGAACTGTGGTGTCTGCTCTTTAAATTCCACAATATATAGAAACATGTATATCATATGCATGTAAACCAGTGGTATGCATGGCACATAAACACACACAAAACACACTAAGGAATGTTTTAGAATACAACCAAATGAATACCTGATGGTAGTAATGATGCACCATTTATATTAACACCAGCTCTTTCTACTGAAATAAACATATGAAACTACTGGTAGCTACATATCTATATATTAATGAATATTTGCTGTGTATGTGGTGCAAAGTAACTATTATTAAAGGGAGCTATCGCCATCTGGTGGTTTATTGTATAATAGCACATTAATTTTTTTCTTAAGTACAATGAAATCAATTACTCTATAAAAAAAACAACTTTTGTTTGCTTTACAAAATTGTGGAAATAAATAAATAAGGAAATACATAAGAAACTATTCATTTTTCTCTCTCTCCCTACTAAATAGCTATTCTGGAAATCACATCTTCTGGTGGGTAAAATTACCTAGTTACAAAACGTGAGATAATTACATCTTCTTTTATTTCGATGTTTTCAGATTAACCCTAACAGTATACGCCTTAAACAATCTGTGTCAAAACCTTGTAAGGTATCACCATGAAACAACTAGAGTAATGCATAGATAAACAGAGTAACAGCATACAGAAAGAGAAGTCTGAAAACAGAACAGAGTAACAGATGGATAAAGTACCAATATACAAGTGGATGAAATATAACTATATCTTTGCAGTGACTAGCTGGCTATAAAATACACCTATTTTAGCAGTACATACCTGCTATTCTAGGTTGTCTGAAAGTTCTTCAGTTTACTCTGAGTGGTGTGCTGGATGTCACTATATTCAAAGGGTTATTGACCAGCTGCATCACTTGCACAATGCGCACATGAGACTGGACATTTATTATCTTCCCTTTCATATTATTTCATTTCTACCCCATAGATGCAGTGAGTGCTTGTGATGGTCTCTTAGGCTTGATATTACAGAAGTAATAACTATTAATAAAACAAAATATAATTTATCTCACAGACAGTGTTTGCTCAAAACCTTTACACAATATTCCTGTTACAATTTGCATGCTGCGACTGTGTTTTCCTTGTTCTACACATCGTGCTATTCAAAATGGCATTTGGTGCTGTATCCTGTATGACAGTTTATCACCATTTTCTCCTACTAATGAAAGCAGAATAGTAATAGTTTTACATCATGCATTTTGTACTCATGAACTCCTATCCTATGAGTTTTTATATTAAGTATCACTGTGCAGAAATACTATTAATGTGTTCTTGACAGCCTTGTATACTATCTCTATTTGTATATTTTTAAAGCACATTATCTTCAGTGGGAAATCAAGCAGGCCAGCATTTTAATAATTTGCAACTGCCTAATACATTCTCTTCTATCACAATATGGTACTCACCAATAAAATGTCATAAAAAAGAAAGTTATGTGAGTTTCTGCAAGCAAGTTGTGCCTTTTTACTATGATTCTACACATTCCAAAAAAATGCTGCACGTGGCACAAATAGCCTAAATGTAAGGGACTGTTTGTCATAAATAACTGTGCTACCATACACTTGGCATTTGAAATGATGAACAATAGAATGTGGTGAAGTTAGTACTTGGCATTAATTCTGCATCACTTTTCACTTTTGACTACCTCAGAATAGAGGATATGGTAGCAGAGTATCACAAAATGGAAAACCAATGACCGTAAAAGCGTTGTGCCTAATACATGACCTAGCTATCACGGTATTGTGCCTACTGAAGACATTATATTTTGTGAAGTGGCATTTTTTTGAAGTAATATGAAGAGAAAGTTTTCTAAACAGATCATATGTTGTTACACAATGTAGTGCTAGCACATCAGGTAATTTGCTTTGCATATCATGTAAGCAGATTTACAAGGACTTGGATGATTCAGCTTTCACACGGTAGCAAAAACTGAATCTTTGTTAGAGAAGTGGCTAGAAGTCCTAAGTACAGATGAAGCAGAAAGATGTATTGCTTGTTTTTTTTTTTTTAATTCATCATCATCATCATCATCAAAACTCCCCTTTTCCCCATTTTTTTCTACATGCGGTCAAGCACAGAGATTCAGAAAGAACCCAGGTGCTCGAGTTAACAGCTATGGTAAAAAGGTCTTGTTTCTGCGTTACATTAGTTGCATATTCGGATGAACATTAGCAGCAATGAGGAAAGACCTCATTATCATCTAATCTGCATGTCTTTGAATCAGCACTTTCATGAGGTAGCTAACACAGGTGGCCAACGCATTGTGTTAGCAGCCCCTCATTCACTCACTAATACACACACACACCTGTCTCTGTGTTGTCAAAATGGCCCTGATGTCTCCTTTTTTCCTGCCCTTGTAAATCACAGATGATTATAGAATATCATTAATGCCATACTTTAGAGTTTCAAGCTTCGTATCTTTCAGTAAATGCATGCTAGTGCAAATGTTGGTATGCCAGTGACTTTTTAGGTTTCTAAGAGGAATAAGTAACACCTAAGCCTCTTTTCCCACCATTAAATTTGACTTTATCTAGATTTTCATCTCTCTGAGATTGAGAGGTATGCTATATGTGCCCTATCCTTTGTAACTCATAAGCTGTTGCAGGATTTTTAAGAATGCCTGAGATCCTCATTGCATGTTTAAAAAAGCGCTAATGAACTAAATGGGGTTAATGCTGATTCTAGTGGCACGGATGCAGGGATTGAAGCTGCCCTCCCCACCACACACACACACATACAGTTTTTCCCCTAAGGACTAAATATTATCAACATCGCAATCCTGCTGTCTAGTGGTGGTGCACAGGACCAATATCCTCTGAGGTAGGTGGCAGAATGCAGTTTTGGAATCTTTTTTAGTGCCATTAAGGCAAACTATTTAAAGTGTCTCTGATGTCTAGTGGTTCAGCTCCACTTTTTTTTCTATTTTTGTTTTTTTTAATTAAGTGCCTTTAAGGCATGCTATGTAGAGTATCCC
The DNA here is from genome assembly GCF_019279795.1 of Protopterus annectens. Lineage (NCBI taxonomy): Eukaryota > Metazoa > Chordata > Ceratodontiformes > Protopteridae > Protopterus > Protopterus annectens. The sequence continues at coordinate 673,666,053 of NC_056748.1, read as the reverse complement.
ATGTGCCTAGAATTTCTCCCTGCATTTGTCTTGTAGAAGTGCTGTAAGACTTTTAAGACTTTTTAGCTATGTTGAGTACCACAAGCAGCCAGGAGCAGCCATGCTAATTTATGTAGTAGAGTGATTCTCTGAATCTTTCAGGCAGTTCTGAGAAGATCATATGGTTAATTGATATAGACCTCTTCCATAGAATGCTTAAGCAGCATCTAACATGGCCTCAGAGATAGACCACTGCAGTGCTGCAAGTCCCAGTGCAAAAACATTATGCCAGAGCTATTTCTGAATGTAGAAAGTTTACTGCATAGTGAACACATAATGTACATGCCACAGTAATCTTTTTGAATTCGGCCCTGGGTATATTATCAGTTGTAGAGCCACCTCTCTTGATTCAGTGCCACTGTCCTAACTTCTTCAACAGTCCATGCCTGCCTGTTGCTGGTCTTCTCTCATAGAGTCCTTCTATCTCTTAGCTGGATGTCCTTGTTTCCTCTTGCCTTCTTCCTGTCTCTTCCAAATGAATGTTCTTCACCAAATCCTCTTCTGCTTTCCTAGACATGTGCCATCACTATCATAATCTGTTCTTTCTGAACTTCTCTGCAATTGGAATTACTTTGGCTTCTTCTGTGATGAGAACAAGTAATCGGCCACAAAACTGACACCACCAAGTTCAAATAAGTCCACAAACTGGTATTTAATGTAAAAACACACCAAGGAAATCACGTAGTACAAGCGCTTCTGTGATGAGGACATATGTTCATCTTCCCACAATGTGCAACATATCACCCATCTTGGGCACTTCATCTTCATCACTTCTAGCTTCCTCAATAGCTCTGCCTTTACTGCCCAGGTTTCTGTGTGATAAAGAAGAACTAGTCACACCACGTTTTGTACACAATACTTTTCCAATTTTTTGGCATATTTCTATCTCATACTACCTGTGACACCCTGTGGCAGTTGGCTCCAACACTTCCAGTTTTGATCCATTTATTCAGATTTCCCCTTCTCCTCATTCACTCCCTAGATACTTGAAGCTGTTAACCTGTTATACTATTTTCTTTTTACCCCAATTTTCAGCTTCTTCAAACTTCCCCCATTTGCTGCCATGATAGTTGTTTTGTCTCTTTTCAGTTTTATTCTATGCTCTTTCCATTCCAATGTAATTTTATTAAGTTCTATACACCAGAGCCCAAAATGTTTTTTGTCACATTTTAGGAGGATTTGCAAAACTGGAAAGAGATGCAAAAGAGAAGGGCATAAAACAATAGAAATGGTAGATAAGAGAAATTAATCATCATGGGGAAAAAAGTAAGAAACAAGCAGCACTCCCAAACTGGAGGAGATAATAAAGTAACACTGAATGTACTGTTTTCTCATAGCATTACCCTGGTTTCTGTCTTTGATTTTTGACCAGTAATCTGAGCACTAGATAAAGATGTGAAAACCAGATACAGGGAGATGGAAAATGAAACATTTAAAAGCCTACCTGTTGACAACCTCATAGTAAAAAGACTTTACATTCAAGCAATCCTGCAAAAAAAAAAAAAAAAAAAAAAGGGGAAAAATTGTGCTCCGTGCAAAATGCTAGGGTTGGTTTAATAACACTGCAAAGGGGGTGGTAATGAGGAGTTTATTTCACTTGTTGCACTTAATGAAAACAGAATGAGACAATTAATGGGACAGTTATTGTGGTCAATGTAAGTAAATGGATGCTTTGACCACCAGTCCTAGATAACCAAGATATGGTACAAGATGGAAAATATGGAAGGGGAGAGGGGCATAGAAGTGAAAGTGTGAAAAAGAGGGGACTGCAGTAATGCAAGGAAAGGAAAAGTTAAGTGGGGAACAAGCAGTATGAATACTAAGGTAAACTGAAAAGTGAACATACAGTGAGAAAACAAACTGGTTAAAAATTATGAGCAAAAATGTGGAGAGAGAGAGAGAGAGAGAGAGAGTAAAGTATGGAGAAGAAAAAATACCTTCTGAAGGGAAAAAAGGAATGTCAGAGTGATGATCTCATTTCATGTGCTACATCTAGGGGGATTGGGGAGGAACTAAGTGGGAAAGACAAATTAAATGAGAATGGAGAAGAGTTTGGAAGGATTGCCACTGCACAAAGCCCAGAGGAAGCATCTTCAAGCAATGCTAGGTGACCAACCATCCCATGTGGAGAGAGGGGTTCTGACTACAGGCAGGTGCCCATTCAGTTTGAGGTGTGTGTCCAGGGTAAGGAGGACTATTTGAATAAATTGGATGGGGTAATTGGAGGAAGTAACAAAGGATGACATAGGTTAAGTATAAAAATATTGCAAATGGTGGTGGTAGTCAGGTAATGGAAGTATAATGACCTGAAAAACAGGGGAGTTTTCCAATCCAGTATGGTGGAAAAGGTGCATGACAAATTAAGCAGGTAAATGGGAGGTTGTACTTCTGCAAGAAAGAAAACTGAAAGTCAGGGAGAGTGAGAAAGCCCTTAGTACAGAATATTCAGAATTGCTACATGAACATAAACTGAGGTGATGGCAAACAGATTATATGGCAACAAGATGATAATCAGACGAAGATGATGATAGGTAATATACATGTATGAAGTAGAAATGACAATGATTTTTGCAGTGCATTTTTCTGGCATTGAGAACAAGTAAGGAGGAAGGGATAACAAACAGAAGGAGATTTTAGTGAAACATTGGAACTGGGTTAGGATAGACTGTGCCAATAAGTGGCTATAGATCAGTAGCTAGCCATTTTTCCATCTAGTGCCATTCTATGATCTTGCACCCCTACCTCCAAACATAATAATCTCACACAAAAAAAGCTTTTTTTCTTCTTTTAAACTGTAGCACACTCTTTGCTGCAAATGTAGCAAGCAGTGGCTGCAGTTTGTTATGCATGGAGCACTACAACACTACAACATCCAGGTTTGTTAATCTTTTAAACTGTAACAAAGAAACAGTTGTTATAGTTTATTACCCACACAGAGTGAAACAGTGCTCAGATTTGCAGATTTGCTGAAAAAAAAATATTTTTTTTTCTTTTAAACAATAGTAAACTGCTTGCCATATTTGTAGCAAGCATTTGCTACAGTTTATTTTGCACTGAGTGTTTCAGCACTCAGTTTTGACTGCATATGCAGTACCAGCATTTAAATGTCAGTATGCACTAAGACTGATCTTAATCAGCTGATAATTCACTCTAATATTTGCGTGCAGGGCAACTGCCCCTTTCACCCCACTCTAGCTACACTACTTCCTATAATGGTCCTTCTGAACACAAAAAGCCAGACCTACTTTTAGGGCAGCTCATGGTAGTGGTTGCTGGTCATGGTGCTTAGCACTCCAAATATTAACACGTTGGGTCTTCTGAGGAAAGCTGGGAAGAAAAATCATTTTAGCCCACTCACCAGGCATTATACTTAATCCACCAACTCTTCCTTCCTTTTCAAGGAAATATCCACACAACAACCTTTCCTATTGGCTGAAGTTGCCTCAGGTGACTTAGTCTGAGATTGAAAGTGAAAAAAATAATTAACACAGGACTGAACAGTCATAAGCAAGGAAGCATTGTTTGATCAGTGCAGAATGTTTTTACTGTAACTATGCCTTCTAATGCCAGAGTGTATTTAATTGTGTGTGTGTGTGTGTGTGTGTGTGTGTGTGTGTGTGTGTGTGTGTGTGTGTGTGTGGCTTAAATGCTCTCAGCTAAGAATTTGCAGAACATTTCCCATTTTTGATACATATTTTGATATGTTCTTCCCAAGGGTTGTGGCTTTTCTGTCAAACTGATGAGGAGTGCAGTCTCTAAATAATGATAATAGACATTTACGTTTCAGACATAATAACCTTCAAAAAGGCATGGTAATGCAAAGTTTGTTATTCTGTCTTGTTTCAAAGTATAAAAACAGTAGATGTTCTAGATTTTAGTCAATTGTCCAGCATTAGTTTTAGCTTTATTCTTAATTCTTGAGCTAAGAGGATGGGAGGTATGGGGTTGTTGTGGGATGCATAATGTATTCAAATGGCAAAGAACAGCAAGGATAAATTCCTACATAGCAGTTTTTATGTAGTTATTCATTCAACACAATCAAACATTTGTGGCTACAACTGATCGTCACGTGTGTGTGTGTGTGTGTGTGTATGTGTTTGTGTGTGAGTGTGTGTGTGCACGCGCGTTATGTGTGTGTGTGCACATGCATGTGTGTCTGTGGTTACACTTCATAATCTCAAAGAACTGAAATCACGAATTTCAGTAACCCGAGACCATGAAAGTGAAAACCAGAATGCCGAAAGTGCATAAGAGTGAATTTGAATATCTTGAATCTGTGCTTATGCATTTCCAGTACATCGTGTGTAGTGTTATGGTGCTTGAGATTGCAGGTGAGTGAGTGTTTGTGTGTGTTTTTGTACATTGTATGTGTGGGTAAGGGTAGGGAGGTAGTGTGAGTGTTGAATCTGTTGGTGTTTGTGTATGTGTGATGTGTATTTGTGTGCGAGCAAGTGGAGGATGGCGTGGTGTGAGTTCTTTTTTTTATGTTATGTGCGACCTAGGAGTTGGTATATATAAGTAGGGGGTGTGGGGGGACCACATGGGGGGGTGCAGGGGGGATTGCCCCCCTGCTTATGTGTAGTGTAGGGTTGTGTGGGTTGTGTGCTGTGGGTGGAATGATGTGTGTGTTATGTGGTGTATGGTGTATGTATGTTCGTGATTGTGTGATTCGGGATTGTGGATTTCGGTGTTGTGAATGGTTCGACTTTATAGTCTCGGGCTACTGAAATTCGGGATTTCAGTAATTTGAGATTATGAAGGGAAACTGTGTGTGTGTGTGTGTGTGTGTGTGTGTGTGTGTGTGTGTGTGTGTGTGTGTGTGTAGGGGTGTAGATGCACTCAACCTTTTCTGAATTTTTAGAAGGTCTCTGATTTTTCCCCCTCATATTTTCATTTCTTCCTCATAAAGTTAGTGTTTTTTCTGGCAAATCAGTGAGGCTTGCATTCACTTAATGATGACAGACATTTGAGTTTCAGATTTAATAGAATTCAAAAAAGAATACTAATGCAAAGCATGTTATTCTTGCAAGTTTCTATACATGTAAATGCAATAGCTGTCTAATTTTGGTCCATTGTCCACTATTTGTTTATCTTTCTCTTTGATTCTTGAACTAAGAGGTTGAGCGCTATGTATGGAATGGTGTAGTAAGTTGCACACTGTATTTTGACAGCAGTGACCTGAGAAGGTGTATTCCTGAGTGGCAGCTACTTCTGTATGTATTCATTCATTTGCTCACAATCAAATATCTGAGTTGTACAGTTATAGTTATTGAGGTGGGTACAACTGATTGTCTATATGTTTGTGTATGTGTGTGTTTGTCTGTGCCCGCATGTGCGCTATGGTTAAAATAAATTGTTGTGGCCTGTTGTTTTTTATTTTATTGCAATCTGATATCTGAGGAGTACACAAAGTCGGCTTTAGTTCCAGGGTACAGGATATTTTTGGGGATTGATTAGTTTTAGTATAGGGGATTGTCTGTGATGAAAACTACTGCATGTATATAGAGGTTGCAGTACATTTAAAAGTATCAAGTTCACCATCTCGCCGTCAGACATCATTATTATACTCAATAAGTGGCCAGATTTGTCTGTCTGTTCAGGGTGCTCAAAACTCATAGCAAGCACTAATAAACCTTAGCAGTAGACCCCCCATACTGTAGAGAAGGACAAGGCTCTCTATTCGACCTTACCAGTCAATCAGTAAAACAGTTCACTGTACCTATCCAGGCATGTCCAAAGGGCAGTTTCAGGTGTACTCTCCAGTCCAAATGGTGAATCTGGGCATTTTGAGGCAATGTTACAATTGCCTAATGTACACAGACAACCCTCTCCTCCTTCAACCAAACACTAATACATGTGAGAGATGCAATTATACAGCCAAACTGGAGGCTAAGCTCTCTCAACCCAAGACTGGCAATCAAAAGGAGAAGGGAATTACTTGCATCACACCACCAGTCTCACGTAGACCTATGAAACCAGCACCAGCAAAAAACGCACACAAATACATGAAAACATACTCAGAGGCTCTAAATAAAAATCTGCAGAAGCAAGAGAGATCTCCAAAGCAGACATCCAAGCAACCTTCACCCCCCAACACAAACCATGAAACACATACTTCACAAAACCAGTGTGCCACACAATTACAGCCCTTAAGGCAAAGTAACATACCCAACACACTAGTAATAGGTGGCTCTATATTCAGGCAAGGAGAAGGTTACTGTTAGCTGCCTGTCAGATGCCAGGATCTGCCACAAAACATAAGCACGCAGGTCTCTCCAGAACAAGTACAAATATGACTCTGTCATTGTCCATGTTGGTGTGAATGACCTGAGCCGTACCCCCCTAGACTACATAAATAGAGACATGGAGGACATCTCTGATCACATAGCCCAGGCCAGTATGACCCTGACCCTGAGTAGCATCCTGATCTCACCAGGAATGATCCACGGTATAGAGAAAAAATTATCAATTTCAACAATTGGTTAAACTTCTGGTGTCATTCAAAGGGGATCCAGTGTCTGTCAGCCTGGGATGACATGCTCGACAAGCCACACTGCTTCACTAAAGACGTCTTGCACCTGTCACCTTTAGGCTTTTGAATACTGGCCAAGGCTCTCGCCACCCCCATAGTGCCTTTTTTAGGCAAGGCTCAAAAGACAAACCCACTGCCGTAAATAGCACAAGTAACAAAAACTGAGGGTAATGCTACTCAATGCCAGAAATCTAAACCTCAAAATGCATGCACTCGAGGCACTCCTCAGTATGGAGAAAATCGATATATATATGTGCAGTAACAGAAACCTGGTTTAAGGCTCCACAGAGCACCCCAGTACTACCAGGCTACAACTCATACCATACATTTCGGCCACAAAACCCAGACCGAAATACAAAAGGCAGAGGAGTATCCATATTAATCAAGGATACCCACACCTCCAGGTTAGTGGCACAGCACGATGCTTCAGAGATCATCCACGTGCAACTAACAATGGGAAAAACTGCTATTCAAATTATAGCTTGCTACAGATTGCCCACCATGTCCCAGGACCCCCACTCCACATTCCTAGAAACACTGTGAAACATAAAGGTCCTACCAAACACCCTGATATTGGGTGATTTCAATTACCCAAACATTAACTGGGAGAAATACTCAAGTACAAACCCCCTTGCCCAACATTTCGTAGAATTTATAAACTCAAACATCCTGGATCAACTGGTCAACACCCCCACCACAGCTGACAACATATTGGACCTGGTCATCACCAGCATGGGCGACCGGTGTTACACACCGAAGGTCAACCCCTCGCTGGTTAGATCTGACTATAAACTAATCACTCTGGATATCCGCATTCCGCCACCACCCCTGGTCAAAGAAACCACCTTGAAAAACTTTTCAAACGCAAACTTCACATTACTTAAGACTGAGGTGGGAAGTTTCAAAGCCCCCATGCTAAAGGATAACGCTGTCCAAGCTGCAAAATCCTTTACTAATGTACTATATGGGCACATAGAAGAATGCATGGATTGTGCTATCCTAAACAAAACCAAAACTCACTCCTCCAAGAAAAGGACACCAGTCTGGTGGACCCCTGCCATAAACAAAGCTATACAATAGAAGGAGGAAACTAGTACAGAAAAGAGTAAAATCCCAAGAAGGGAAGACATCCCTGATCAGTATCAACAAGAAACTATGTTCCCTCATAAAATCATCCAAGGCTAGCTTCGAAAGAAAAATTGCCATGGACTCCAAAGATAACCACAAGGCATTCTTTAGCTATGTCAAGAATCTAAGTGGCAATTCTCAGATCTGCTTGGAGTTGGAGCAGAATGGCATAAAATACACTGAACCAACAGATATAGCCAACATCCTGGCAGACAGGTTCAGTGCAAACTTTGCCACCCTCTCACCCCCAAAAGGGCCCATAACTATACCAGAAGAATGTAGTGCCCCTGAAATCGCAAACACTCAGGTTAAAACAGTCCTCTCCAAAGCCAAAAACACAGCATCAGTGGGACTGGACGGTGTCCTACACGAGCTCAAAGATGAACTAACCCCTAACCTAAACACACTGTTTAAACTCAGTCTCTCCACAGGCTATGTGCCCAAAGAGTGGTGCACAGCAACGGTTATTGTATCTCTTAAATGTTTTAATTTCATTGTTATGTAATTGTTGTACTTGCTTTGGAGCTTTTCTCCCCGGGCCTCCGCTGAAAATGGACATATATCCAGTTGGACTATCCCGGTCAACAAATGTAAAATAAATAAATAAAATATTCCACTCCACAAAGGTGGAGCCACAATGGACCCCAGGAACTATCATCCTATAAGTCTGACTAGCTTGGCCTGCAAAGCTTTGGAGCGCATCATCATGGATCTCATTAACAGAGACATTGGAAACCTCCAAACACTGGACCCTACCCAGTTCGGCTTTGTTAAGGGCAGATCATGCCTCCTAAACCTGGTGGACTTCTTTGAGACAGTTACCAAGGCTATAGACCAGGGAAAGGTGGTCCACACAGCCTAACTAGACCTTGCAAAGGCCTTTGACACCATTCCTCACTCGGGTATTATAGACAAGCTCACCAGCCTGAACATAAACCCCTATGTCACGAGATGGGATGCCAACTGTCTCACGGACAGAACCCACATGGGTAAGAGTTGTGGGAGCTAGGTCTGACTCTAAACTGGCTACAAGTGGCATTCCCCAGGGTTCAGTCCTAGGACCCCTCCTGTTTGGCATATACTTCTCAGAGGAACAGGCAAGCAAAGGAGGACTATGGCTGACCAAGTTCGCAGATGACTGCAAACTAGGGGCTATAACTGACTCTGCAACTGACACAAGACATCTTCCAAAAGGGTCTCACTGAGACAGATACCTGGTGTCAAAACCATGGCCTCAAGCTAAATGCCAAAAAGTGCATAGTCATCCCCTTTGGAAAAAACAAAGTACCCACAAACTACCACATAGGTGGTAGCCCCCGAAATGCAGAATATGTAATACGGGATCTGGGGACCCAAGTAGATGGTAATCTCTCCTTTGATAATCACATTGCCAAAGTGGTTAGAAAATCCTTCTATGTGGCCCACCTAATCACAAAAGGGTTTGCATCCAGATCAAAAGAGGTCATTGGGCCCCTCTATACATCACTCATCAGACCCATCATAGAGTACAATGCCCCATTTGGGATGTACCTTACAAGACACCTGCAACAACTGGAAAGACCACAGAAGTACCTCACCAAGAGGATCACTGGCCTCAAGCAGATGCCCTATGCAGCTCGACTGAAGAAACTCCAGCTGTACTTTGTTGCATACCGCCTACTCAGAGGTGACTTCCCATGCTCTGGAACAAGATTCCAATCTACATTAGGCAGAGCTCCTCACTAACCCTCTTCAAGTGAAACCTTGACGAGTGGATTGGAAACAGAAAGTTTACCCCAGCGATCAGTTCAATGGCTCTGCTGGACAGAGGCACAGGGAACTAATCTAAGGGAGTGGCAAAAGCCAACACATTTTGGCTAGGCTTATAAACGCCTTCGGGCAGATAGCCTAGTACCTACCTATGAACCTGTGTGTGTTGATAGCAAATGGTCCTTAGCATAGTTGGGCAGCCAGTAGCATTGCTAATAGTAGTTGCTTATCTGGTTGAGTTTTTGGCTGTGATTCCCTCTCTATGGAGACTGTATGTACTCCCTCCCTCCCTAGTTCTTGTTTTCTCTCTCTCTGGGTTTTTGCCACAAAGTTTGGTTTCTTCCCCAAGAATCTCATGTATGAATGTATGCATCTGTCCTTTTGTACTTTTATTTTTATCTCGGTCTAACATCAATGGGATACAGAGGTGACTATCTTTTTTAAGAGGTAGGAAGGCACGCAATATTCACAGACAAGATTTAGATGTTATATCAATAATTTGTCTTCTCAGTTTATTGGGGAACAAGTGTTTCATTAGCTTTGAACATTAAGCTATAGATGTAACTTATTTTTACTTGAAAGAAATACAAGACTTGATTTTTTGTTCAGACCTTCGCTACATATCTGTAATATATACCTCAGAGCAAGTAGAACCCAATTACACCTCTAAACTTAATACAGGCCTGTTAGGGTATGTTAAAAAGGTGGGGAGCAAAGACAAAAAGTAAAACAATGTTTGAAAAAAAAATACAAATAAGTAATCTATCTTGACTTTATGGGGCTAGGATGGGATATGGTAAATAGTAGAAAGGTACTGGGAAGGTGCATAGATAATATGCTACAGGGAGGCCCATGGTGTCTTTTGTCTGAAGCTCCATTTCACCTAAGACCTTGTTTGTTGCAGTCAGATATCTGATGTGTTTTAATGAAAATGTGGCATAATGAATGGGTACAGACAGATGCAATCCATGGATAAAAGTGAATGACTCCACCTGTTGTGTGATTACCTACTGTAATAAAGACCCCCTACGTCCCCCTATATAGCTTGTTCTGACTCTGCTTCTCATTGTGATTCTGTCAGCACACCGTCTGATATTCACCCTAATTTTAATGTATGTGTATATTGTGTTTTGTCACCAACTCTGTGCATAATGTCATGTATCAGTTGTCTTTATACCCTCAAACCATTTGTTTTCCATAAAATACATGATTATATTGCATTTTGTCATTCACTCTATATATAACTCCACGTGTCTGTTGTGTTCATCCATGAGCTGAGAATTAAATTGGTCCAATGGGATTAGTGCTGTACCTCTGTTAACAAAATTAAAATAAAAAAATAAATAAAATAAATCCCATTTCATTAAGCCCTACAAATTCAGTTGTTCCATTTAGACTCCCCTTGCTTTGAAGTCACAAGCTACCACTCCCTACTTTAGCATACACAACAGCAGATTCTTGATTCAGAATTGAACAGAATGGACTGGTCAATAATCTTTAAGGATGAAAACTGTATAGAGCAAACACATTAATGCTCTGATACTGATTTAAGATAAGCTCTTCTCAGTAAGAAAAAGATAGCTAAAGGGTGAGATATTCCCATGGCTGTCTCAGAACATTAACCAACTAATGAAACAAAGAGGTAGAACATGGAAAGAAGATAAAGACGACCCCACTAACAAAATTAAAAGACAGCAGTTCCATGACCTAAGACATAAAGCAACTATTCCTACAAATAAAGCTAAAGCCACAAATACTGCAGATACATAAATATCCTGCCTATGTTCTTCAAGACAGCATTGATCCTTCTCTAAACAATTAAAAAGAGTTAAACTACAATCTTCTAATTGAAATAAAAAACATTGATTTCATTCCTGCACTCAATGAATATGTACCTAACACTCTACATAGACTGTATGAGCTACCTCCATTCTATTTTTATATGCATTGCATCTAAAGGAGTACAGAATAAGCTGGGACACATTCATTTAAATAAATCAAGTAAATATTCACTCCTACACTCCCAATTTGTTCAGTTAGTTTTACAGCATATAATCAAATTATTGTAAGCTAGCTACAATCCAATATTCATCAAAGGCTTTATTCCATACAGTTGGAAACATTCAAGAAGTATCCCAATCCCTAAAACAAAATGCCTAAAGATACAGCAGTATTTCAGTCCATTGCCATATAGTTAAAAGTATGAAAAATCTGCCCTATGTCCAACTTTTTGAATATAGTCAAAGTATGGATTGCTGTCATATAGGCAACATGGATTCCTAAAAGGCTGCAATACTTAGCTGTTTACATTTTTACCAGACATGAATATGAAACAGAAAAAAAGAATAAAAATTACTGGAGAGTTATTTATCAGTCTCAAGGAGCATTTGAATCTGTCAACAACCCAGTCCTGCCAAGAACATTATTTAACAAAAAAGAACACTGTTGATGCCAGGAAAATGCTGTTATAGAATCTTTTAATTCCACAAATTAAAAAACAGATTGAGCGCTTTCATCCCCTCATGGGGATTTCATCAGAATCTGCCATTTTAAATTATTATCCCCTTTAAATACCCTACTAATCTCTGATGTCACACTTTAATTAATCCAAAAGCTTTTCAGTTAAAAAGATACCATTCAAATACATTTCTTTTGTTTACCAAGAAAGTAAATTTTTATACAAGTTTATATTTAAAATGCTTCTATAATATTCTAAATATTAATACTTAAAAAAGACTTTTAATTGTCTAATAAAATGTTTAAAATTAATCATGCAATTACTTTATACAGAATTTACATATATTGTTCAGCTCTTTTGTTCAACACAGGCTTAATATATATAATTTCATTCAATCCTGGAGGTATATTAGCTTGTAATCTAACCTGCCATCTGGTCTCCCTTTCTTCTATATAATTTTTATAATTCCCTCCTCTTGGATTTCTTAACACTTTCTCTAAAATGCAAAACTTGAATTCTTTACAGTTTACTGACACTTAAATATGTCTAAAAAGGGCGTTATTGTTATTCTGAGTATTAATTTGATAGCCATGTTTGTGCATCCTGTCCCTCAATCTCCTTTCTGTTTTCCCCACACAGAAGCTTGGACAGGATGTGCACATGGCTAAATATACTATGCCCTTTGTTTGGCAGTTCCCCTTTTCTGGTCTAATGACTGATTTTAAAACATTTTTTTAACTTGATATATTTATCTTGACAAGTAAACACACATTGAGAGCATGCCCCACATCTGTTAGTTCCTGTCTTATTAACAGTTTTAATGTTCTCATTCTCAAAATTCTTTTTTAAGTTCAACCCCACCTTATAAACAAAATTGGGGGTCTCTACCCCAATGTCCCATAATTTTGGGTTGTCTTTGAGTATAGCCCAGTTCTTCTCTATAATTTTCTGGATTTCTTTTGCTTTATATCCATATGGGATTATCATTGCTCTTTCATATTTCTTATTGCTGTTATATTTCACTTCTTTACTTCCCATTTCCTGTATACCAACATTATTTCCCAACAGGGGTTTGTATTTATTCCCCCATTCTCTCTTAACATACTCGAGTGTATCATTTACCATTTTCTTTGGGTACCCTCTTTCAAGAAACATTTTTGCCACGAAAGTCAATTCTTGATGCAAGTCTTCATAATTAGATGTCATTCTCGCTACTCTTATTAACTGCCCTTTCACTATAGTATTTTTCTGTGTCAATGGGTGATTACTAGAGTATTCCAAGTATGAATTACTAAAAGTAGGCTTTCGGTATATTTTTGATGTAAACTTCAAATTACTATATTGGTATCCAAAAAATTGGTAATTTTTCTATCATACATATGTGTGAATTTGAGGAAGGTTGTCCTATTATTTAAATATTCCATAAATCCTGCTATTTCATATTCTGGTCCTTCCCATAATATAAGTATATCATCCAAAAACCTCATGTATTTTTTGATGTATTTCATAAAAATACTTTCAAAAATGTGTTTCTGTTCCCAATAAAGTAGTAACATGTTGGCAAAAATGGGAGCACATGAGGCTCCCATTGCTACCCCCTTATGCTGTCTATAATACTCCCCATCAAATAGTAGAAAATTATTTTCCAATACTATTTCCATGAACTCTAGTATCAAGTTCCTTCTATCGTGGGGCAATTTGGTATTCATATTCATGGCCTCCTCAAAAAATTGTAACCCTTCTATTTTTGGTATCGATGTATATAAATTTATAACATCGATTGAAAGAAAGGAAGTATCTCCTGTAATCAAGGTGTCCTGCATACGCCCTAAGAAATCCCAAGAATTTCTTAATATATGTTCATGGTTATATAACATGTTTTTCAACCATACATCAATTACAACCCCAAAGGGGTAAGACCTAGATCCTCTCCCATCCACTATTGGTCTAAATGTTAAGTTCTTCAAGCCCTTGTGGATCTTGGGTATACCAAATATATTAGCCGTTCTAGGATTTACTACTTTTAAAAAATTATATGTTTCTACAGAAATTCGCTCATCTATTACAGAGTCGTCTAAGTAGTAATCAATTTTTCTATAGCTAATATTTAACTCATTAAGTGAGATTCGTTGATATGTTTGAACATCTGAAAGCATTTCGAACATAATTTGTGAATATTCAAGGGCGTTAAAGAACACCATTCCTCCACCTTTGTCTGGTTTCATTATTCTTATACTCCCATCTTCTTTCAAATTTCTTAACAATTCTTTTTCCTTAATAGTTAAGTTGTCATGATATTGTTTCCCTTCTTTAGCCTTCAGTTCATAAATTTCATTAGTAATAGCTTTTTCCAAACAACTTAAGGTGGGGTCTAAAGGTGGATTATATGTACTTTTTCTTTTAAATTCATCCTTTATTACTTTTTTGCCTTCTTTGAATGAATCTTCACATTATCTAAATTAATCTATATTAATTTTCCGTAGAAATAATTTTAACTCAATAATAGTTTCTAAGTAATCCATGTTTCTTGTTGGTACAAATTTCAAGCCTTTCATACACAACTGAAAATGTTCTTCCTGTATATCAATTCCAGCAAAGTTGTATATATGATACCCTTTGTATGTATATATCAAACCCTTTGTTGTTATTTTTTCCAACATCTCTACCTGTTGTTTTTGTCCCCCATCCTCCACACATGTGGACTTGGGTTTCTTTCTTCCATCCTTCTTACATTCCACTCTTGGGGGTATAAAAAAGCTGACCTATCTTTTTCATTATGTTGTCTGTTCACTTGTTCAAAATTCTTCCTACTTTGATTATTTTGATTATTTTTATTGTTGAACATATGTTTCACTACAGTGTCAGTTTTATATACATACGCTTTATTCTGTTTATATTCAGCTAAATCTCTGCATTTTCTTACATTTGTTTTCAAAAAGCCTGTTACATTTAAAATCTACATTGTCTATTTTTTTATAATAGCTAGCTTTATAATCTGAAAATAGTAAATCTATTTTAATCTTGTTATCCAACTCTTCCATTTGTTTAATTAAAACACTCAGTTTAGCATCATTGCATTTGATTATTTTCTGAATCAACTCAAACCTAAACCTATCAAACATCTCAGCAAATTCCTTCAATACATTTTCATCATAATCAATTCCAAACGGGAACTTAAAAATCCTTAGTCCCTTTGGGACCACTTTTTTCACAATACATTCAGACAAATACCCATTCTCAATCTGGATTTTCATGACTACAAGCATTTTATTTTCAAAACATTGTAACCATTCTTTCAATGTATTACCAATCCTTTCATTGTGTTTAAAAGTCTCTTTTTCACCACTAGCTTCTTTCTCGATGACAGAGAAAGTATATTGCTTAGCCAAAAGGTATTCAAAGTCTTTTACATGTCTATTAACCTCAGTTTCATTTGTAAAACTGTTACTATACCTTCTGGCTTCATTAGAATGTCCATTACACCTAGCGTCACTATTTCCTTCATTCGCAGAGTTTCTTTGTCTTGTAAGTACAGTCACTTTAGATCGAGCCCCAGTTTTAACATTTCTAGTAGCTTGGCTACCCTGCCCAATTGGTCGATGTCCTTCTAACCCTTGTTCCAAGGGATTTGGGTGGTTTGTAGAGCCGGTATTCATCACGCCTCTCTCTTCCTCATCCCTGTACTTCCAAATAGTTGTCTCCGCTTGTTCTACGTCACTCAACAGCGACGAGTGATGCTTCCTTTTGCTTTTACCAGTTAAAGCTGTATTTCCCGATTGAGTAAGCAACTCTATCAGTCTGGTAAGCTCACCGTTCACTGTCGCCAACTCCGTTTGGACCTGGTTCAACTCCTGACGCTGAATAGGGGAAAAATTTGGCGTAAACTCGTCCAGCGAATCCATGGCAATTGGGTTTCAAAATTCAACAGTAAAAACACAAATGTCCAAACCCAAACAGTGCAAAGTCCGTTATTAAACAGAAAAGAACACTGTTGATGCCAGGAAAATGCTGTTATAGAATCTTTTAATTCCACAAATTAAAAAACAGATTGAGCGCTTTCATCCCCTCATGGGGATTTCATCAGAATCTGCCATTTTAAATTATTATCCCCTTTAAATACCCTACTAATCTCTGATGTCACACTTTAATTAATCCAAAAACTTTTCATTTAAAAAGATACCATTCAAACACATTTCTTTTGTTTACCAAGAAAGTAAATTTTTATACAAGTTTATATTTAAAATGCTTCTATAATATTCTAAATATTAATACTTAAAAAATACTTTTAATTGTCTAATAAAATGTTTAAAATTAATCATGCAATGACTTTATACAGAATTTAAATATATTGTTCAGCTCTTTTGTTCAACACAGGCTTAATAGATATAATTTCATTCAATCCTGGAAGTATATTAACTTGTAATCTAACCTGCCATCTGGTCTCCCTTTCTTCTATATAATTTTTATAATTCCCTCCTCTTGGATTTCTTAACACTTTCTCTAAAATGCAAAACTTGAATTCTTTACAGTTTACTGACACTTGAATATGTCTAAAAAGGGCATTATTGTTATTCTGAGTATTAATTTGAAAGCCATGTTCGTACATCCTGCCCCTCAATCTCCTTTCTGTTTTCCCCACATAGAAGCTTGGACAGGATGTTCACATGGCTAAATATACTATGTCCTTTGTTTGTCAGTTCCCCTTTTCTGGTCTAATGACTGATTTTAAAACATTTTTAACTTGATATATTTATCTTGACAAATAAACACACATCGAGAGCATGCCCCACATCTGTTAGTTCCTGTCTTATTAACAGTTTTAATGTTCTCATTCTCAAAATTCTTTTTTAAGTTCAACCCCACCTTATAAACAAAATTGGGGGTCTCTACCCCAATGTCCCATAATTTTGGGTTGTTTTTGAGTATAGCCCAGTTCTTCTCTATAATTTTCTTGATTTCTTTGGCTTTATATCCATATGGGATTATCATTGCTCTTTCATATTTCTTATTGCTGTTATATTTCACTTCTTTACTTCCCATTTCCTGTATACCATCATTATTTCCCAACAGGGGTTTGTATTTATTCCCCCATTCTCTCTTAACATACTCGAGTGTATCATTTACCATTTTCTTTGGGTACCCTCTTTCAAGAAACATTTTTGCCACGAAAGTCAATTCTTGATGCAAGTCTTCATAATTAGATGTCATTCTCGCTACTCTTATTAACTGCCCTTTCACTATAGTATTTTTCTGTGTCAATGGGTGATTACTAGAGTATTCCAAGTATGAATTACTAAAAGTAGGCTTTCGGTATATTTTTGATGTAAACTTCAAATTAATTATTGCTATATTGGTATCCAAAAAAATTGGTCATTTTTCTATCATACATATGTGTGAATTTGAGGAAGGTTGTCCTATTATTTAAATATTCCATAAATCCTGCTATTTCATATTCTGGTCCTTCCCATAATATAAGTATATCATCCAAAAACCTCATGTACTTTTTGATGTATTTCATAAAAATAATTTCAAAAATGTGTTTCTGTTCCCAATAAAGTAGTAACATGTTGGCAAAAATGGGAGCACATGAGGCTCCCATTGCTACCCCCTTATGCTGTCTATAATACTCCCCATCAAATAGTATAAAATTATTTTCCAGTACTATTTCCATGAACTCTAGTATCAAGTTCCTTCTATCGTGGGGCAATTTGGTATTCATATTCATGGCCTCCTAAAAAAATTGTAACCCTTCTATTTTTGGTATCGATATATATAAATTTATAACATCAATTGAAAGAAAGGAAGTATCTCCCGTAATCAAGGTGTCCTGCATACGCCCTAAGAAATCCCAAGAATCTCTTAATATATGTTCATGGTTATATAACATGTTTTTCAACCATCCATCAATTACAACCCCAAAGGGGTAAGACTTAGATCCACTCCCATCCACTATTGGTCTAAATGTTAAGTTCTCCAAGCCCTTGTGGATCTTGGGTATACCAAATATATTAGCCGTTCTAGGATTTACTACTTTTAAAAAATTATATGTTTCTACAGAAATTCGCTCATCTATTACAGAGTCTTCTAAGTAGTAATCAATTTTTCTATAGCTAATATTTAACTCATTAAATGAGGTTCGTTGATATGTTTGAACATCTGAAAGCATTTCGAACATAATTTGTGAATATTCAAGGGCGTTAAAGAACACCATCCCTCCACCTTTGTCTGGTTTCATTATTCTTATACTCCCATCTTCTTTCAAATACATTTAACTTTAAAACTGGAAATTCCAGGCTAAAGTGGTCCGATAATTATCCTACAGACAGAACATTCACAGTCTGATCTGCAAGCAATAATTCCAAAAACGGAAACCTCTCAGCTGGTCTCCCACAAGGCTTTGTTTTGGCCCTGTACTGGTCACTAGTTTCATAAACAGTTTGCCACTCAATCTGCCCATTATAGACAGCATAGTCCTGCAGTCGATCAAATTATTATTAAACTGCGAAAGAAAAATTACATTTGCAACTAGCCACTTAAAATTAATTTAATGATGTAATTAATCTGAGCTATTTGTTAGTGCTTGCATTTCTGTTTTTTTTTTGTTTGTGAAATATTTCGTATTTTACCTGGGCTGAGCCCGAAATTGGTCAATATCGATCAATACACTACTGCAGTAAACAAGTACGAATAAAACAAGATAAATTGCAAAAAAGCAACCTCTATGCCATTTGTCACACAACAGAAGAAATAAAACTCATGTTTAAAATAACCACCTACTCACTTCTGCCGCTGCAAACAAATAAAGCAATCACGTTAAGAAGACCACTTTTTGTTAAAGCTGAAGATCATGATATTTTGAGAATGAACACTGGTAACCTGGAATGCCTTATAACATAATATCACAGACATGTGGAAATCAGAACATTCAAAAGAAAATTATTGAAAAATTCCTAGCCACTACTGATGCCATTGTTTTGACAAAGCATAATTGGATAATGCAGACCAGCATATATACTATGTTATAGTATACAAAATTAATATGTGCTTATTGTGTACTACTTCATATGAAGTCAACACTCAATGCATATGTATTGTTAAGCAAAGCAAGTACAGAATGTGCATGAATACAAATGTACACTGGTTAGTCACACATGAATCAAAATGTTGCAAAATAAACACCTATTACAGACAATTTTATGTTCTTTGTTGCACAAATGCTAGGTTTATTTATTGTACACACCGCCCATCGCTACTATCGATTGGATGGTTTACTGAGGTCCTCAGATAGGCCCTGCTGGAGTTGGTCATAAAGAAGATGATCAAACTTGACTATCTAGAGGAAGTAAAAGTCATAACAAGGTTTTTGTAGATGAACTTGTGGAAGGATCATTAACGCAGAGGGTCCTGGGGTGCTGTCATCCCCAGGTACTGCCTCTCCTTACTTCACCACCCCAACCCTCTCAGCTCTCTCTCTCTCTCTCTCTCTCTCTGTTTCCACCCACCCAAGCGGAGGCCAGCGAGACTGAGCCCATGACTCCTGGGGGGAGGGAGTGAGAGGTGGGGTGGTGTCCATCCCCCCTCGCCTCCTGGTGGTAGGTGGGTGGGTGGGGGTTACACCTGCACAGTGGGAGGTGAGGGTGCTCCTCCACTGCCTCACGGGGATGGCAGCGGAGGGGGCACCCGGCCCAGTGGTGCAGTCCGCCATGTACCCCAAAGGAGATGGACTCCCCACGCGGTTGAGGAAGAGGGTGCCATCCCAGCAGGGGGATGCTAAACCCTCCCCTCTAGCCATGTAGAGCCACCCCAGTGGGTGTTTTTGTTGTATTGTATTGTACTTTACAAATTTCCTTCTTTGTGTCTCCTTGTCATTGTCATTTTATGTAAAATTTAACAATATTATAAAAGCCTAATTGCCTAAATCATGGCTGAAAAGAATCTGTAGACAGCTGCAGTTCACAAAGAAATAAATGAAATGATAACTGCAACATATAGGTGGGATGCCTTTGCCTTTTATATGGGAAAAGCTAAAGGCAAAGTGCGTGAAAATAGATGGAAGAGCTATTGAAAATAAGAAAGAAAGAAAGAGAAAGAAAACGAACAAATCCAAGTAAAAGAAGACCTCTCAAGGAGGGGGAGGGAGCTGTTTTTTTATTAAATCCTTAGAAGGAATGTCGGGACAATATAGCTTATTCAAACAAGAATGGTAGGGTATCCTGACAGTGAGGGAAATGAATATAAGAAAGCAGGTAGGAGATGGGTCAGAGAAAGTAGGAAGAGGGAAGAAAGGGCTAAAGAGCACCATGAGAAAAACGGTGAATGATAAAGACAATGACATGTGTATAGTTATCCCCTTGAGAAAAACTATGTACCCATGAATTACCACATTGGTGACAGTACACTGAGAAGAGACTTGGGGACACAGGTGGACAGTGGTCTCACCTTCAATAACCACATCGCCACAACAGTCAGGAAATCCTTCTATGTGGCACACCTCATCACTAAGGGCTTTTCATCCAGAAAAAAGGAGGTCATTGTCCCACTCTACTCATCCCTCATTAGACCCATTATAGAGTACAACGCCCCATTTGGTATGTACCTCAAAAGACATCTGCAACAGCTGGAAAGGCCGCAGAAATACCTCACTAAAAGAATCATAGGCCTAAAGCAGATGCCCTATGCTAACTGTCAAAAAAAACTCCAGCTATACTCTGCGGCATATTGTCTACTCAGAGGTGATCTCTGCTTAACATACAAGGCCATGTCAAACCATGAGCTGTTGGACATGCTCCATTTAAAGAAATCCCAATCCCTCAGAGCCACACGCTCCAGCTATCTAAACCTTGCCATCACAATGAACAAAACATGATGGAGGGATAGTTTCCTGACCCAGAGACTCCCCATACTCTGGAACAGACTGCCCATACATGTCAAGCAGAGCACCTCCTTGGCCCTCTTCAAAAGGAACCTTGACGATTGGATGGAAGACAGGAAATTCACCCTGGGGCTCATGTCAGTTGCCCTGCTAGATAGGGGTCCAGGGACATAAATATTGTGGGAAGAAATATCCAGGGAATTGTTATGGCTAGGCTTTTATAGGCCCTAGGGCTGATAGCCTGTTACCAACCTATGAACACGGATCCCTGAAAAATTGGTGAAAATGAAAAAAAAAATGATCTGTAGAATATTCTAGGATTATATGACAGTAAGACAAGATAGTGCAGTAACTGTGGAAAAATAGGAAAGGAACATAGAATATAGGGTATCATAACATATGTGGACAGAGAGAGAAAGCAGGAGGAAAGTAACTCGGACCATAAAAAAAGATTTGATGAAAGGGGTTAGCATCTTAAAGTTTCAGACAGATGTTTCATAACACCAAAATGATTGAAGAAAGAAAGAACAAAGACAGGAGAAATCAGAAATTATGTGTAATTGGGGTTAGTTGGTATAGATAGGCACTCTGTGGATATTGGAAGACATATGAAAGGGTTTTTTAGGAAAAAAGGCAATAAAACATGGGAATTTTGTGTGTAGGAGCAGTAATTGGAGGCGGTGTCTGCAATTAAATTTATTATATCCATTTCTCCATACCAGAGATGCTTTATTGGCAATTAAAGTTTGCTAGATTTGAACTATTATATCCATGGGGAACATACCATCATATAATTCTGAAGAAAATCACATCTGATGTCAAGTAACCAATTATCATGAGAGATAATGCACACTTGGTTTAGCCAATAGAATTTAAAAGGAGACTTGCGTTTATTTTGATTACTAGTTAAACTCTTCTTAGTTGATACGCAAAATGACTGTAATTAAAGCTGAGCCAAAGTGTGCTGTTTTTCTGACAAATGGATATGAAGGACTAATTGGACATTACTATAACTGCATGTTTATACATTTCTTCACATGCTGACTTAGTAACCGGTTTCCATTTGTGGACTAGATACCACAGTGAAAACACAGTGCATTTTCAGGTAACATATTACCAGGTCATCATCTGCATTATGAAGTTTTGTGCATGACAACACCATTTTTAACCTAAAGTAATATGTATACATGGAGGCTGAATAACTGATTCATGGTATTAAAGCTATAATAGGACTAAAGGTTGAATTATTTTATTCAATAAAACAAGAGAGCAGCCACAAAAGTCACCACGGCTTTGCAATGAATGTAGTAGGTAGCAATAGTTCGTATATTAAGTCCAGGTAATATACTCGGCAGGTCACAAAAACCAAACTGGTCAAATAGATTTTCTTCAGCGTTTTATTCAACAGAACAGCAAAATCAGTAAGCGCTTTCACCAATCGGCTTCATCAGACATGTGAATACAGAATACTAGCATCCATTTAAATAACACAGTACCTATCAATGATAGGTTGAATTCATGACATCATTTCCTTAGAAACATAAATATATAGCGACTAAACATCAATAAATAAACATGTCAATAAGACTTAATTAATATAAATATAGTTAAAAATGTGCATGAAAAATTCAGCAGATAGGTATATTATTAAAAACTGTTTAAAACTAATTAAGACTAAAACTATTTAAACACATAACAAGTAACCTAACTAATATGGAATAGACCTATAACACATAGTATTATTCTGAGATTACAACTAGGCTATGGACTTGTATAATTTAATATATATGTTAAAGTATAAGGTTAAAAATGAAATATAAATACATAACCTGTGTGATATATATATGTATATATGTAATAAAACAGGCATATGTATATGCCATGTCACATAAAGACTGCAACCAGTGTAAGCTATCATCTAACATATCACATACTGCTTCCTATTTTTTAAGATCGGTTTTATTGGAACCCTATCATTTAAGCCTGGGGTAAGGTCAGCCCTCAGTCTAATAATCCATTTAGATTCACTTTCCTCAGTAGTGTTACATATATCACCTCCTCTCAAAGTTGGCGTTATTGTCTGTATAACCATAAATTTAAAAGTATGAGAAATACCTGAGACAATAACATGCTTAGCTAACGCATTATGTATACTTTTTATGCGTATATTGTATACATGTTCTCTTATCCTTTCGCGTAACTTTCTATTAGTTTTGCCAACGTAGAACGCTTGGCATTCATTACATTGGGCTAAATATACAATGTTCTCACTTTGACAGGTGGTATTAGTTTGAAATGTAAATTTATTCCCACTCCTGGGATGTACAAACTGTTTGTCAGTATTGATATATATACACTGTGGACAATTACCACAAGGTTGGGTATTTACTTCTTCTATTCCTTGCATTGAATTATATTCAGTCAATGATCTATAGCATAGTAAACGCTTCAAGTTCTTCCTATTTTTAAAACAATATACAGGGTGGGGTCCTACTATATCCGCTAACTTATCATCCAATAGCAGTGTACCCCAATGTTTATTAATAATACTTTTAATATTTTCTATGTCAGCCGTATAATACAATGGTATCCTTAAAATACTTTCCGAGACATGGTTAGCATCATCCCTATCTATGCTCATCATTTCTGAAAAATATGGTGCTGCTCTAGTCTCTCTTAGTCCTTCAGTAATATTTATAGCCTGATTAATCTCTCTATTAGTATAACATCTATTCCTGAATCTGGAAGTAAGATTTTCCATCTCCATTTTATAAGTTTCATCCAATGGATTTAATCTCGAAGTTCTGATACATTGCCCCTTCAGAACATTCTCAAACACATATCGTGGATGCATACTCTCACGATGTAAAATTGTGTTCTTATAACAACTCTTTCTATAAATCATTGTGTTAAGTAGGCCATTAGTTAGCCTTTCAATGCAAACATCAAGAAAAGAAATATTAGTAGAAGAATAATTCACTGTGAACTTTAAAAATGGGGTTAGAGAATTAACTTTGTCAATAAATTCCAACAACTTTATCTCATCACCCTTCCAAACAAAGAAAAGGTCGTCCACAAAACGCCTATAAAAATGGACGAAGGTCTTAAACTCAAATAAAGGGAAAAGAGAATCATTTTCCCAAGCAGCCATGACTAGGTTGGCATAGCTATTGGCACAGGAGGTGCCCATAGCTACGCCATCCCTTTGAAGATATATACTGTTGTTAAATAAGAAAACATTATTTTGTAAAACTATCTCCAAAAAATATGTCAACAGATCTATATTCCTACTATCTAAACTAGATTTATTTTTCAAATATGACTGCATCTGACATACACCTTCTTCATTGGGTATCATGGTGAACAGACTTATCACATCAAGAGTTACTAAAAAATATGCATCATCTTCCTTAAAGTTTTTCGTATGAGTATATAAATCCAATAAAAATTGTTTAGTGTCCCTTAAAATAAATTCATTGTTCTCAACAGTAGGTTTTAAAACGCTCTCAATATACAAAGAAAATGGCTCC
Organism: Protopterus annectens; assembly: GCF_019279795.1. Classification (NCBI taxonomy): domain Eukaryota; kingdom Metazoa; phylum Chordata; order Ceratodontiformes; family Protopteridae; genus Protopterus; species Protopterus annectens. Next base: position 673,641,745 of record NC_056748.1, on the reverse strand, counting down.
GTAACCCAACCCCCTCCCGAAACAATAGGACGCATGGGAGGGTCATTCAGGGACTTATGAATTTTCGGAAGTCCCTGTATAACAGGTACTAGTGGGTTAATTACCTTTAAAAACTTATGTAAACTAGTGTCAATGTCAAAATTAGCTAAAGATTCATCTAAGGCCTGATGTATCAACGCAACTCTATTCCTCACCTCATCCATGGTAATGACACTATAAAAGTCAGTATTACTGAGCATTTTGTTCATCCTGGAGACATAATCATCCTTATCCATTAAAACGGTGGGTCCACCCTTATCTGCTTGTTTTATAACTAACTCAGTATCAGCTATTAAACCATCTAAAGCTCTCTTTTGCATATATGTAAGATTATAACTACCTTTGTGTATTCGTTTCTGAGGCATAGTTTTAGAAGCATGTAAATCATTTTCAACCAACTTAGAGAATGTATCGACCAAAGGATGTAAGACTGGAACAAAACTGCTCCTCAACTTGTAGTTAGACTGGCAAGGAATAATGGCATTCATCCCAAGGTCTAATTTCAACTGTATATTACGTGCAAGTAATTTAATATCTAATACTGTGTCTGTAAGCCTACTATTCACTGTTGGTATAAAAGTAAGGCCTTTATTTAAAACTATTTCCTCATCCTTACTAAGAACTCTACTTGAAAGATTCACTATTAACGTTTCTCCATTTGTTCCCACATTTTTTTCAATGTGGGACCCGTGTGTTCTACATCCATGTATTTCCTTTTCTGTCTCCCCCGACTGTATGATCTGTTCCTCCTGTTGGTGTAGTTCTGTTCTATGGGGAAAGGGGTACGTAGTATACCAGCACTGGTGTTGATGGAGGTTGAACTTCCATTCATATAACCTATTTCCTTCCTAGCAGGCACTTTGGCTCTAACTACTTGTTCATTAGTGCTTGTGTTAGGAATTTGTCCCATCGGTGTAGCACAATTATCCAATGGGACTAATGGACTATAATTATCCAATACATTTACTACAGTAATACTGCCTTCATTGACATGTTCCTCTATATGTTGAGTACACTGCTCAGACCTAGTTATATTGTCTTTGTTTATATTCGTATTCACTGCGGTGTGTCTAACAGTGTTAGGTATTACATTCCTATCATCAACAGTGTTCGCATTATTACTTTGGTTAAAGTTACCCCTGGGCCAGGTGAAGACCTGTCCAAGAGAAAAATCTCTAGCATCCCTATTGATCTTTCCCTTTTTCTGTTCTATTAATTTCTTTTCATAAATGTGTACACTATCAAGCATTTTGTCCATCTCTATTAATAAAGTTTCTGTATTATACTTCGCAAGCATCCGTTCCTGTTGTTTCAAGATGTCACGTTTCAATGTCTCCTCTTCAGCGACAAAAAATTAATTCATAAGCTTCATGTAACTGAAGCTGAGGTCTAAATTAAGTTGTTGCCATTTAGTTAACAGCAGCGGATAAAGATTGCCCGTGGTGGGCATCTTTAAAATGCGTAAACCTCTGGGAACTAATTTACGCGACAAACATACCTCAAAATGCTGGCGTTGGAGTTGCCAGCGCTTTAATTTAAGAAAATCCAGTTCCAATTTGCCCAAATCCCTCGCCATTTCAATGATATTGTTCCCTGTAGTTGCATTACCATCGTCGTCAACCTTCGGTTCGAACGACATAAGAGTATTAGATCCTCCATCGACACAATGATGAAAACGAAACCACTTCCGTTCATCCTGGTTCTCATCCGGGACTTTGTACGGCAACTCGATATCGTTAGATTCATTAGATGTATTAACTGTCACAGCGTTGTGGTTGGCCATGTTAACCCGGCGGAGTTTAAAAAATATAGAAACAAGGAGTATAATCAGCAACACACTCCACCAGGTAATAAAGGCAACTGTGGCAGAAAATCAAGCACAGTCTTCAATAAAAACAAGAGAGCAGCCACAAAAGTCACCACGGCTCTGCAATGAATGTAGTAGATAGCAATAGTTCGTATATTAAGTCCAGGTAATATACTCGGCAGGTCACAAAAACCAAACTGGTCAAATAGATATTCTTCAGCGTTTTATTCAACAGAACAGCAAAATCAGTAAGCGCTTTCACCTATCGGCTTCATCAGACATGTGAATACTAACATCCATTTAAATAACACAGTGCCTATCAATGATAGGTTGAATTCATGACATCATTTCCTTAGAAACATAAATATATAGCGACTAAACATCAATAAATAAATATGTCAATAAGACTTAATTAATATAAATATAGTTAAAAATGTGCATGAAAAATTCAGCAGATAGGTATATTATTAAAAACTGTTTAAAACTAATTAAGACTAAAACTATTTAAACACATAACAAGTAACCTAACTAATATGGAATAGACCTATAACACATAGTATTATTCTGAGATTACAACTAGGCTATGGACTTGTATAATTTAATATATATGTTAAAGTATAAGGTTAAAAATGAAATATAAATACATAACCTGTGTGATATATATATGTATATATGTAATAAAACAGGCATATGTATAGTCCCACCACGGGCAATCTTTATCCGCTGCTAACTAAATGGCAACAACTTAATTTAGACCTCAGCTTCAGTTACATGAAGCTTATGAATGAATTTTTTGGCGCTGAAGAAGAGACATTGAAACGTGACATCTTGAAACAACAGGAACGGATGCTTGCGAAGTATAATACAGAAACTTTATTAATAGAGATGGACAAAATGCTTGATAGTGTACACATTTATGAAAAGAAATTAATAGAACAGAAAAAGGGAAAGATCAATAGGGATGCTAGAGATTTTTCTCTTGGACAGGTCTTCACCTGGCCCAGGGGTAACTTTAACCAAAGTAATAATGCGAACACTGTTGATGATAGGAATGTAATACCTAACACTGTTAGACACACCGCAGTGAATATGAATATAAACAAAGACAATATAACTAGGTCTGAGCAGTGTACTCAACATATAGAGGAACATGTCAATGAAGGCAGTATTACTGTAGTAAATGTATTGGATAATTATAGTCCATCAGTCCCATTGGATAATTGTGTCACACCGATGGGACAAATTCCTAACACAAGCACTAACGAACAAGTAGTTAGAGCCAAAGTACCTGCTAGGAAGGAAATAGGTTATATGAATGGAAGTTCAACCTCCATTAACACCAGTGCTGGTTTTCCCCATAGAACAGAACTACACCAACAGGAGGAACAGATCATACAGTGGGGAGACAGAAAAGGAAATACATGGATGTAGAGGTCCCACATTGAAAAAAATGTGGGAACAAATGGAGAAACGTTAAGTGAATCTTTCAAGTAGAGTTCTTAGTAAGGATGAGGAAATAGTCTTAAATAAAGGCCTTACTTTTATACCAACAGTGAATAGTAGGCTTACAGACACAGTATTAGATATTAAATTACTTGCACGTAATATACAATTGAAATTAGACCTTGGAATGAATGCCATTATTCCTTGCCAGTCTAATTACAAGTTGAGGAGCAGTTTTGTTCCAGTTTTACATCCTTTGGTTGATACATTCTCTAAGTTGGTTGAAAATGATTTACATGCTTCTAAAACTATGCCTCAGAAACGAATACACAAAGGTAGTTATAATCTTACATATATGCAAAAGAGAGCTTTAGATGGTTTAATAGCTGATACAGAGTTAGTTATAAAACAAGCAGATAAGGGTGGACCCACCGTTTTAATGGATAAGGATGATTATGTCTCCAGGATGAACAAAATGCTCAGTAATACTGAGTTTTATAGTGCCATTACCATGGATGAGGTGAGGAATAGAGTTGCGTTGATACATCAGGCCTTAGATGAATCTTTAGCTAATTTTGACATTGACATTAGTTTACATAAATTTTTAAAGGTAATTAACCCACTAGTACCTGTTATACAGGGACTTCCGAAAATTCATAAGTCCCTGAATGACCCTCCCATGCGTCCCATTGTTTCGGGAGGGGGTTGGGTTACGGAGCCATTTTCTTTGTATATTGAGAGCATTTTAAAACCTATTGTTGAGAACAATGAATTTATTTTAAGGGACACTAAACAATTTTTATTGGATTTATATACTCATACGAAAAACTTTAAGGAAGATGATACATATTTTTTAGTAACTCTTGATGTGATAAGTCTGTTCACTATGATACCCAATGAAGAAGGTGTATGTCAGATGCAGTCATATTTGAAAAATAAATCTAGTTTAGATAGTAGGAATATAGATCTGTTGACATATTTTTTTGGAGATAGTTTTACAAAATAATGTTTTCTTATTTAACAACAGTATATATCTTCAAAGGGATGGCGTAGCTATGGGCACCTCTTGTGCCAATAGCTACGCCAACCTAGTCATGGCTGCTTGGGAAAATGATTTTCTTTTCCCTTTATTTGAGTTTAAGACCTTCGTCCATTTTTACAGGCGTTTTGTGGACGACCTTTTCTTTGTTTGGAAGGGTGATGAGATAAAGCTGTTGGAATTTATTGACAAAGTTAATTCTCTAACCCCATTTTTAAAGTTCACAGTGAATTATTCTTCTACTAATATTTCTTTTCTTGATGTTTGCATTGAAAGGCTAACTAATGGCCTATTAAACACAATGATTTATAGAAAGAGTTGTTATAAGAACACAATTTTACATCGTGAGAGTATGCATCCACGATATGTGTTTGAGAATGTTCTGAAGGGGCAATGTATGAGAACTTCGAGATTAAATCCATTGGATGAAACTTATAAAATGGAGATGGAAAATCTTATTTCCAGATTCAGGAATAGATGTTATACTAATAGAGAGATTAATCAGGCTATAAATATTACTGAAGGACTAAGAGAGACTAGAGCAGCACCATATTTTTCAGAAATGATGAGTATAGATAGGGATGATGCTAACCATGTCTCGGAAAGTATTCTAAGGATACCATTGTATTATACGGCTGACATAGAAAATATCAAAAGTATTATTAATAAACATTGGGGTACACTGCTATTGGATGATAAGCTAGCGGATATAGTAGGACCCCACCCTGTATATTGTTTTAAAAATAGGAAGAACTTGAAGCGTTTACTATGCTATAGATCATTGACTGAATATAATTCAATGCAAGGAATAGAAGAAGTAAATACCCAACCTTGTGGTAATTGTCCACAGTGTATATATATCAATACTGACAAACAGTTTGTACATCCCAGGAGTGGGAATAAATTTACATTTCAAACTAATACCACCTGTCAAAGTGAGAACATTGTATATTTAGCCCAATGTAATGAATGCCAAGCGTTCTACGTTGGCAAAACTAATAGAAAGTTACGCGAAAGGATAAGAGAACATGTATACAATATACGCATAAAAAGTATACATAATGCGTTAGCTAAGCATGTTATTGTCTCAGGTATTTCTCATACTTTTAAATTTATGGCTATACAGACAATAACGCCAACTTTGAGAGGAGGTGATATATGTAACACTACTGAGGAAAGTGAATCTAAATGGATTATTAGACTGAGGGCTGACCTTACCCCAGGCTTAAACGATAGGGTTCCAATAAAACCGATCTTAAAAAATAGGAAGCAGTATGTGATATGTTAGATGACAGCTTACACTGGTTGCAGTCTATATGTGACATGGCATATACATATGCCTGTTTTATTACATATATACATATATATATCACACAGGTTATGTATTTACATTTTATTTTTAACCTTATACTTTAAATCATACAAGTCCATAGCCTAGTTGTAATTTCAGAATAATACTATGTGTTATAGGTCTATTCCATATTAGTTAGGTTACTTGTTATGTGTTTAAATAGTTTTAGTCTTAATTAGTTTTAAACAGTTTTTAATAATATACCTATCTGCTGAATTTTTCATGCACATTTTTAACTATATTTATATTAATTAAGTCTTATTGACATGTTTTATTTATTGATATTAAGTCGCTATATATTTATGTTTCTAAGGAAATGATGTCATGAATTCAACCTATCATTGATAGGCACTGTGTTATTTAAATGGATGTTAGTATTCTGTATTCACATGTCTGATGAAGCCGATAGGTGAAAGCGCTTACTGATTTTGCTGTTCTGTTGAATAAAACGCTGAAGAATATCTATTTGACCAGTTTGGTTTTTGTGACCTGCCGAGTATATTACCTGGACTTAATATACAAACTATTGCTACCTACTACATTCATTGCAAAGCCGTGGTGACTTTTGTGGCTGCTCTCTTGTTTTATTGAAGACTGTGCTTGATTTTCTGCCACAATTGCCTTTATTACCTGGTGGAGTGTGTTGCTGAATTATTTTATTGTTGAATGGGTTTGTTAAGTTTATATGCTTTTCTAATAACTTCAGAGAATCTCCTGGTTACTGCAGCTTCCTCTCTCGCTGATGAAACGTGATTGTGTATCCTTGTATGTATATGTAAGTGTGTGTGTGACAGAATGCAACCTGTGATGAGCTTTAATCTCAACCGTAACATTTCATCATTGTTCTCAAATTTTTCACACATATGCACACACACACACACACACACACACACACACACACACACACACACACACACACACACACACACACACACACACACACACACACACCATTTTTTTTATTTTATTTTAATTAATTTTACATAAACATGTTGGTAAAAAATGTATAAATAAATATCTCATCACCTATCTGAAACTAATTAAATTATCTGTACAGTCATATCATTATATTGTTTTTCCCCTTCCCCCTCCCCATCTTCATACTGGAGGGGAAAAACAGCCTTGCATATCTTTCAGTTCTTTAAAAGCTTCGTATTGATTAAATAAGAATTAACATTTGTCTAAAAGAAAGTTAATGTGTTTATCCAGAGGTTGATTACATATTTCAAGTGTCAGTCTTTTGGTTACTAAACTCACAAGTATTATAAAATCTTTAATCTATAGGTTCACAGGTATGTACTAGGCTAATGAGCCTGGGGCCTTTGCAAGCCTAGCCCATAGGATTACCCTGGCATCATGCCACCTGACCTTAGTTCCCAGTGCCTCTGTCGAGTAGAGCCACTGGAGTGATCCCCGGGGTGAATTTTCTATTACACATCCCTCATCAAGATTTCTTTAGGTTCATAGCTGATAGGTTAGCACTATGCTGCCTGCCTTTGGGAGCTATTTTAAGCCTACCCAATTTCTCCTTCAAAGTTGAGAATCAAACCCTGTACCTTGTGTCTGTGTGGTAAACACTTTAACCATTATACCAATGCACAACTACATCGAAGCATAACAATCATTAATATTATATATGATCCATAATGAAGAATAATAAGCAAGAGATATGATTTGTTTTATTAATTAACATTTTTACCACCATTGAGGGGATCGAGACCACCATACAGAGTGCCATGCATCCAACAGACCATGTCCATGCCAGCAGAGTTTTCTTACAGCCTTCCAGCCCATGTTAACTGGGTATAAAAAAGCTCACATAAAAAAAAAAAGATAACTGGTGTGATTCCTAAAAGAGTGTATATGAATAATATATCATCTCAGTAACTTGGAATAGTCAACTGCTGAAAGTGTACTGGACTCCTCTATTTCTCAAGTCAGAAAAAATCAGATTGATATGTTAACAGATTAGCGGTTAATTCTAACAGCTTCAAGATTTTTCTAAGAATAAAGCTAATCTGTCATATATTGTGAATGTCAAAAAAATTCAGAATTACTTTCTCAGATCTGTTAACTATATTTATTTTAAAAGGATTAGTTACAAAAGCAAGCCTGATCATCTTATTTATTAATGGAGAAGAATAATCATGACGTTCTTCCAATTCTAACTATAAGTTATTATTATTATTATTAGTTTTAAACTAGTTATCAGGCAGGTTGATTATGGTAACTGGTACCAAGGAAACCTTATTATCACTATAATCAAATTATATCTCTTAAGAAGAAGAAATCATATATTTCAAAAAGGAATTTTGACTGATAACTTAGAGTGAAGTTGATCTATCCATGTTGATAAGGAAATTGTCAAGCTGAGATCAATATCTGGTCACTGTAAATATCTGCATCATTCTTTCAAGTTACATAAGTAATTGTGTTGTGTCTTTTGGCTTTTCCTGGTTAGGGGTCGTCACAGCGGAACTCCGGTCCGCTAATGATTGGTAGTTGATTTTTACGTGCCGAGTTACCAGCCCTGACGCACAACCTTCAATGAAGGTATGCCCATTCACGCATGTCTCCACGCAGAAGACACTCTAGCTGAGAATCGAACCGGACAGCGTCTTACTGTGAGGCGACAAGCCTACCGCAGCACCACCACCGCTGTCTGAAAAAAGGCTAAAATTTCAGGATACTTGATATTATGACCTATGTTCTTTTATGATGAAGTAATAGTTTTCTGTAGGACTCTTGGATACCCCCCCCCCAAAAAAAATGACCCGACTTAATTTATTTATTTATTTTTGATAATATCTATTTTGAGGGGGGAAGGGGTTATCATATTTTGAAGAAAGTGGGACAACTGTGGATAACTCTTTGTATTAACTAGATTCATTTTACTTGCAAAGGGCACAGTAACAGTATTCCAGTATTTAACTGATCTTTCCATTTTTTTGAAAATATATTTAATCTGCTCTTCTTATATATATTGTAATGTACTTGATTAAATCCAGACCAAGAATTTAAAATTGTGTACTACAGTAACTTATCTGACCAAAGTAACAATCAAACATTATGTACTATGCAAGACCTGGCAAATTAGATGTTACAATTATACTTAAACTGAGATGTTGAAATAAGTTAACTTAGAAAACAAAATATTAGAATGCACATTTAAAATAACAAGCATTTAAATTGCTTATAGACATTATGAGCTCTTCAAGATCTGACACCACAGATGTTAAAACTTATTGTGACATCTCAGTATGAATAAGTTACAAACAAAATATTAAAATTTACTTTTAAAATATCAGGCATTTAAGCTGTTTATTTAAAATACATAATACTCCCATGAAAGAAAAATTCTGTTTGCAACTGGCTACTTAAAAATAATTTACTGATAAACTGTAAAAGGATAAGCTGTTTGTAAAAAAAAAAAAAAAAAAAGGTATTGCATCCACCCCTGACTGCCTTGCTGACAGTGGAAAAAGGATATCCAGGCTGATAAATATAATTCTCCCACAGCTTCATCTAAAATTAAATTTGTCTGACAAGTAACAAACATTGTGAGCTATTGAAGACCTGGTAAATCAGACATTACAATTATAACTTATTGCAACACCCCAATATAAATAAGTTAGAAAGAAAATAAAATATTAGAATTGACATTTAAAACATCACAAATTTAAGTTTTTTATTCAAAACATAGATAAAGCCACCAGAAACTTACTTATGTAGTCTTCTATAGCCAATGGAAATTAATTCACATGTCCTGTTCCTTATTAGGTAGTGTCTTAACTGGACACAAACCCATCAATGCTTTTTTCAGTAAAGATGCAGCAAACATACAAACAAACAAGGATGTACACGTGCATGTGTATATACATATGTAAATAAATAAACTGTGAAGAGCTATACAAAGCATACAAAGTTAAATTAATTGTATAAACGATTTTTAAAATGTTATTTCTATGTATATAATCATATGTTTATTTCTATGTATGTAATCAAATATAACTATACTGACATCATTTTGCTAATTGTTATTGTAAATTTTGCCATTATGGGCAAGGGGTCATAGTTGAAAAGGGTCTTTGGCCCAGCCTACCTGCCCAATAAACAAATAACAATAAATAAATAAATAAGTAAAATATATAAAGCCTTCATTTTAGTAAACGTGAAGCAAAGATATAAAGTTTGAAAAGCTGTACAAAATATGATAAGCTGTGTAGAAGCCATACTTTTTTTTCTGTACAGGTACAGCAATGGTTACAAAAGTATAACTGTTATAAAGACACTCATGTACACACACATTAGCAGAGCTTTCAGCTTCTCAAAGGGCTACTTCCTGTCAAAAGTTTTTCTACTTTGTTTAAAGTTGGAACTTTCTGGTTAACTAAGCAATTCCACTTTGATGAGATTCATCTGGCTGTGACATTTGACTCAACAAAAGGATATTATTATTACCTCCTGGAAAATATTATGTGTCTATAATTACAATGTAGTTTTAGTAAAGACGGTCATTACTGGGAAGACAGTGGGTGCTTTATGAATTACCTGAAGATTTTGATGGAGTAAGCTGAAGTAATGCAATATTTCAATAAATCCATCCCATCAATTCAAACCTCCAATAAAAGTTTTAGCCTACAACAGAAAGATTATACAGATGCCCTTCACCCAATTCCACATATTCTTCTAAAAAATGGAGAGGACAGGGATTTTAAAATTTTGATACACATCAGAAATAAGGTTATCTTATTTGATAAGACAATTTCTACGTTTCTGGGAAGCCAATTTTAAGTAATCACACTGAATGCTATTTGGCTAAGCTTGGCACACAAAAATCTATGGTTTACTGAATTATGACCATAGGCAAGGAAAGGAAACAAGTGTGCTCACAAATTTTATTTCAGAAATTGTTACAGTGCATATAAAAAGTGTACACACCCCTGTTAAAATGTCAGGATTGTGGGATATAAAAAAATTAGACCACAATAAATCAGTTCAAAACTTTTTCCGCCTTTAATGTGGCCTGTACACACGGCCGGCCTTAGGCATAGGCGAACTAGGCGACCGCCTAGGGCGCCGTACAGGCCGGCCTCAAAAGGGCGCAATTCATGGACCGGAGTTCTGTTGTGACGACCCCTAACCGGGAAAAGCCGAACAGACAACAACATATCTTTTTTTTTTTTTTTTTTAATTTCACCGCTGCCCTAGAGACTACAATTGCGCCCTCCCCGGCCTCAAAAGGGCATAATTTATGGAGCGGAGTTCTGCTGTGACGATTCCTAACCAGGAAAAGCCGAACAACAACAACATTTTTTTTTTTTATTTCACTGCCGAGAGGCTAGCTAGCCTAGCAACAGTTGCGCCCTCCCCCACTGAATCCATTCCACTGCTATAGTGAAAAGCACTGGTAACAAATACTCGATGTACACCCAGACTTGAATATCAGTGGCTCTGACAGCTGTGAATACATTTCAGTTCTGCTCTGAGCAGAACAATAAATGTTGCGTATGACACTTAACAACTTATATTATAGATTTCAATGTGAAGTGCAATCCGTATTGCTTTTCTATATACACCATCAAAAATAGTTGAGATGTAAACAAAAATGACTGTGGCTCAATTTCTATTCAGTCTTTTTCCTACCAAATGCCTTAAAACCTACAAGTTATCTGTGCATCCCCACACCCATGTCTGACACTAGCTTGGGGCACACTATCACTCTTCTCTGCTCTCTGTTTAGTCCTGGTAAGGTGTGTGATACATCTCTTACAGCCTCACCATTCAATGGCCAGCCTTGGAAGCAAATGTTTGCATAAAGAGATGACAGGGAAACTGTGAGCAAGTGCAAAAGATAACCTGGTAAGGAATCGTTTAAGAACTTCTTCAGTTATAGGCCAAATTCCACCTCCATGTGGTAACATATGTTTGCACACAGGACAGGGGGATTGTGGGTAAGAGTGAATGATAATAACCCTATACTGTCTTCTGAGAAAATGCAGGAAACTAATCTAACACTGGCAATTTGGAGATAAAGACTTTCAAGGACATGGTCGTGCAAAGGCTGGGCTTTGAAAGGATCTTTCAAAAGGGCTTTGCTAACTTATAAGATATATTTGTATATCTTATAAGCCTATATCTCAAACAAACAGATGAAACCAATGCCATCTGGCAATTACTTAGCTACTGTAACTGATGGGTTTGTGCAACTTAAATGCAAAAGCTCAAGTTACTAATCAGCCTAACTGGTGGGTTGAAATCTAATCCTTGGGTTGCGATATCAACTATGCTAGAGAGGAAAAACTCTTTCAAAATTAAGCAAAGCTTTACTTTTGCCATAGAATGTTGAGATAAAATTTCTTCCTGGTAGACTTCAACTACTACTCAAGGACTTGTAATAAAAACATCTAGCAACCATAACAAAACATTTGACAACTTCACTATAGTGACGGAACTGCAAACATATCAAGACAGGATGATTTCTATAAAAGTTGATTATTCTGGTGGTGAGCACTTTGACTAGAAAGCCAATACAGTATTAAACAGCTATGCAAGTGGTCTTTCTTTTAATTTTTTATTTTACACTTTGTTTGCCAGGTTAATCCCACTAGGTCAATGGCCTTTTTTCAGGGGAGACTAAAGGTGGTATTCATACTGACTAGGGGAAAATTAGCCAGGACACTGGGCAACTTCAACACACACCTGAGCTACCACCAAACTCGGGCAGATGGGGCCTCAGTACAATGCCTCAACCAAAGGACAGCAAACTCAAGAGTGAAGTGAAGCACCCCCTTACGCAGCACTGTAGTGTCAGTAATGGAACATTAATTCAACTACCTGTTGTAGGAATAAAACCTACTGCCTTCTGATCTTCCATCACCAAAGGCAAGCGGGCTACCTGTTGAGCTACTGAAACTGTGATATACGTTCAACCAATATTGGACCAAAGAACCATTTCAGGTTTGTCAGAAAATATACCAATAAGTACTCTTGCAATTTACTCAATCACTGAACTATATCTTATAGTGAGAAAAATAAACTCATGTACAATTTAGTCTCATCAGCTGACTATGTGCCATAAGTAATCTGCTTTAAATAATACCCCTCACCCCACTCTAAACTAGTACAGGCATATGTGGCCACAGTCACCAAAGCAGCAAGGCTGGAAAATAATGGTTCATAGGTTGGTACTAGGCTATCAGCCCTAGAGGCTATACAAGCCTAGCCATAACAATTCCCTGGCTATTTCTTCCCACACTATTTACTTCCCTGGACCCCTGTCTAGCAAGGATTTGACAGCCCACCATGCAAGATGTTCTTTGCATTTCCAAGACTTCCTGATCACAGCATCAAGTGGATTGAAGAGCTGGTCATATTGAACTTTGAGGGTCCACTGAAGAACCTCTATGTGATACCTGGCATGAATCACTGTGAATAGGGTGGAAGCCATGAGGCTGACTGCCTTGAAGACGCAGCACAGCATAACAAAATAACACTGAATCAGTTAAAGAACTACAGATCAGATAAGAAAGAATCTTGTCCAGCAGAAAAAAGGTCTGGCAAGTCATAGTGTCCACACTACATCCATTGAAGGTGACAGACTGTGTGGTCATCAGCTGGGATTACACAAAGTTGACAATTACTCACAAAGACTGAACAGCTTGAGATGCAAATCCCTGGAGGCAATCAGACTGGCCATAACTGGAGCTGCCAAGAACCAATCATCCCAATAAGGAAACAACTCAGAGTCCCGAACACCATGGATACTGTGGCAAGACCAAAAGGCAAAGTGCAAAACTGGAAATGAGCATCTCCTAGAAGTGAAGGAACCTCGTGGACTCATTAATGATCTTGATATGCAGATAAGCAAGAGCATATTGGGTCTCCTGCAGACAGACATGAAAGAATGGACTGCACTGTAACCACACAGACAGGCTCTTTCAGAATGTGCTGACTTAGGCCACTCAAATCAAGAATTGGCCTGAGGTCCTGTCTTTTTAGAAACCAAAAAGAACCTTGAGAAAAGCCTAGCCACTTCTGATCTGACAGGTCCTCATGGATGCCCCCCTCCCCCTTATGCAGCAGGATGTGCAGAGTGTTCCTGATGCCTTTTGATAGCCTGATATTTTCATGCAACGGAGAAACAGTATGTCCTTTTTAAGAGGAAGGATAGTCTTAGTCTAAGGCTCAGAAGCCTTCTTGCAGCCGAGACAATTATGGACTCCACCAAAGGGTTTTACAACCAGCAGTTCTATTTTAAGAATACGGAGGCTGGCTCCTTGGTTTTTAGATTGTAGTTGAATACAGCGCTCGAGTCCACATATACTTTTGGGGGGCAAAGGAACTGAACTTTAATTATGTATTAACATTATGTATACTTAACAAGCACGGGAGGAACTAAGTCAGTTTTTAAATGTTGTAAATCTGATTGCATAGCTTAAACCTCTATAGCTATTACATTTCATTGTGTTGCATGATACAGTACTTGAGTCAATGTGGTAGTTAAGAACTGCCCTTCCAGTGGCACAAGTTGAAAGGTAACATTATGTCAAATTGAAACTGAGATGCATGATAAATAGAACTGAATCCTAAGTATAAAGAAATATATTTTCATCACACTGATCAGCTTAGATGGACTTTAGTATGCTGCAAGGAAGTGTTCCACCTTTGCCACTTTGTTCCACATTGGCAGGTATGGTTGACAACTATGGAGGATTTTTGTCTCTTATTCTTAGGAAAGCAATTTCCATGGACTGCCTTTCTGCTGACATACCACTGTATTGTTTAATGAAGTCGTGTTCCAACCTAACCAGATATGCTGATAAGTTTGGTAGAGGTGATGGACAGCTATTGGCATATGTAAAAAGTGAACATACATGTCTAAACTCTAAAACTGTTGTGCTCAACCATTAGTAAACCTCTTTGCTGTCCCTTATACTGTCTGACAGAACAGATTGCTGTCAAACTCATGTATTGTAAACTACATTTATGCTATATATTTGATTAAGGTCAGTAAGTGCCCAGTGTCTGTTGTACATGTTGGTCAGTGATGTGCTGGTGTGTAAAGCATGCCCCCTTTGTTACACTATGACAAAGCATTCACTGATTTTCATGCATTTAAAAAATTGAAAGAAATGACTGGAGTGGCTTTTGTGGGAGTGACCTACATATGGGCGTGGCTCATGTAGGGGCGTTACTTGAGAATGGTGTGGGTGGGGCTTAAGGGACGCCACAGCACTACTTTGCCTAGGGTGCCATTTCAGCTAAGACTGGCCCTGCCTGTACAATTCAATTGAAAAACAAAAAAATCTGTTATGGAAAAAAATATAAAAAAATAAAAAACGTAAAATAAACTAGTTGCATAGGTGTGCACACCCTTAAACTAATACTTTGTTGAAGCACCTTTTGATTTAATTACAGTATTCAGTCTTCTTGGGTAGGAGTCTATCAGCATGACACATCTCGACTTGGCAATATTTGCTCACTCTTCCTTGTAAAAGTGCTCCAAATCTGTCAGATTCTGAGGGCATTTCTTGTACACAGCCCTTTTCAGGTCACGCCACAGATTTTGTACTGGATTTAAGTATGGGGTCTTCTGGTGAAGCCATTCTTTTGTTGCTTATATACTTGGGGTCATTGTCTTGTTGAAAGGTAAAATTTCTCTTCATCTCCAGCTTTCTAGGAGACGCCTGACATTTTTGGGCCAAAAGTGACTGGTGTTTGGAATTATTTATAATTCCTTCCACCTAGACTAAAGCCTCAGTTCCAGCTGAAGAAAAGCAACCCCAAAGCTTTATACTGCCACCACAATGCTTCACTGAGGAGATGGTGTTCTTTTGGTGATGCAAAGTGTTGTTTTTGTGCCAAACGTACCTTTTGGAATTGTGGCCAAAACATTCAACCTTGGTCTCATCAAACCATAATGCATTTTTCCACATGCTTTGGGAAATTTGATGCATTGTTTTGCAAATTTTAACCGGGCCTGTGTGTTGTTTTGTGTAAGAAAAGGTTTCCATTTTGCAACCCTATCCCATAGTCCAGACATATGGAGAATACGGGAGATTGTTGTCACATGAAGTACACAACCAGTACTTGTCAGCAGTTCCTACAGCTCCTTCAGTGTTGTTGTAGATCTCTTGGCAGCCTCCCAGACCAGTTTTCGTCTTGTCTTTTAATCAATTTTGGAGGGACGTCCAGCTCTTTGCAACATCACTGTTGTCCCATATTTTCTCCACTTTTTGATGACTGTCTTCACTGTATTCCATGATATATCCAATGCTGTGGAAATTTTTTTGTACCCTTCTCCTGACTGATACCTTTCAACAATGAGATCCCTTTGATGTTTTGTAAGCTCTGTGCGAACCATGGCTTTTGCTGCAGCAGGCAACTGAGTAAATGTCAGACAAGGGAGCTTTATTTGGGGTTAATCAGAGTCTCTTTAATCAATGGCAGGTGTGTACCCAAGAAGACTGAATGCTGTAATTAAATTTAAAAGGTGCTTCAATAAAGTATTACTTTAAGGGTGTGCACACTTGTGCAACCAGCGTATTGTACATTTCTATTTATTTGTTTTTTTCTGCTAACAGATTTGTTTGTTTTTCAGTTAAATTGCACTTTAAAGTTGGGAAAAGTTTTGAAATGATTTATTATGGTGGTAATTTTTTATATCACAAAAACCTAACATTTTAAGAGGAGTTGAAAGATTAATTTATGAAGGTGCTGCTGTGCTATACTGGAATCAAAGTCTTCTTAAGATACAAATAATTGTTGGCTGTTTACTGCTACATCAGAGTCTTGTTATAACGCAATGTTTTGCATGACTGCATCTACAGTCTGTTTAAAGCATCAAGCCTTGCAAATTGCACACTAATAAGAAATATACTTTACAGCACAATACTATTTTACAGTAAGCGCAGTTACTAATAAATAACTTATTTCTATAACAAACGACACATGCTACAGCGACAACTTGTAGCTTAGATGTACAAAGTTTTTCCTTCATGATCAGCATGGATGATTATTCTCCTACACAATACCTCAGAACAAGTGTGTTCCTACAAAATATCTCTAAAATTAGCTTAATGTCTAGTCTATTTATACTTTTCTTGGATCTTGTTTTCTTCTTTTGGGACTTTGTACAGAAACATCAGCTTGGAAACACTCCTGCAAATGCTTGTAGAAAACCATGTAATATTTTACTTTTCAGACTTTTTTTAAGGAAATGTCTTGTGGGAAACACGTACAAATTGTTTTCCTGCTAATCATGTCCATTCATCTGTAAGAAAGCACATCAAACCTTTTTGCTGACATTGTCAGTAAACATGTTTTTAAGGAAACTTAATAATGGACCCCATGGAATTGGGCTACCACCCTCGCATACAGCAGTTATTAGACATTTACTGGGGTATTAAGCAAATTGAGTATCTGACTGTATTTTCTAGTATTATAGTACAACTGACACACCAAGCAGTGAAAACTCTGACAGACAATTTTGAGATAAATAAAATTACAGATGGTATTGGTCAGGCAGTCTTTGCAAAATGGATGACACTGTTCGGAATTAATACTGTCACAATTCAGACAGGGGACAAATATTATTTGTCAAATCACTTGGGATATCAAGGAAAACAGCATAACTTCATAGAAAAAATAATGCCACCAGATGTACAACTTCTAGCGTCTGATTTTGGCCACTTTAAACCATCTGTCTTTGTAGATGGAGCATGGTATTTGGACAGAGGTAAATACTGGACAGAATTTGCTATAGTTCCAGAAAATCCACAGATGGGTTCTCCTGAACTAATCAAGTTACCAGGGCATATGTCAGCTCAAAGAGCTGAATTGGAGGTCAGTACCATACGTGCTAAGGTATTATAATCCTGTTAACATTTTCACAGACAATGCTTATGTAGTAAATTCTTTAAGACTGCATATGGACACCTGGATAAGTAAAGGATTTGTAGACAGTGTAGGCCATTGCCTTGCATTACGCCATGTCGAAGTATTAAAAGACATGTATAAAGTAATAACAATGTCGAATAAACATGGACAGTACAGCATTTTAAAAGTAAAAACACACCAAAAACCAACAAGTGAAACTTTTAGGTTAAATGCATTGGCTGACTCATTAGCAAAACAAGCAGCACAAAGTGTGGAAAAACTTTCAGGGTATGCGTACACTGATACAGAAGTTAGTGAATTTAAAAACAGCAGTTAATACCCTAAAAAAGCTAGACCAACAATCATTTAGGGAAGATCTCATAAATATTCAAAGAAAGCAAGGTTTAAAAGAATAAACAGACCAATGCATGGCTGCATGAGTACTGCCAAAGAAATACTATGTATATCCCACTACAAATGGGTTACGGTTGCCTTATGTGACATATCAGCATGTAATTTGGTCAAATTAAATCACCAAATACTGGGACATGTAGGAGCTGATAAGCTATGGGCAGTTGTAAAAGAAAAACATTGGAACCCAAATCGAAAAAAAGGTCTGTAGGCTAATTGTAAAAGAATGTCTAATCTATTTACAGGTAAGTGCAAAAAGCAACAAACCTCAGTTACATTGGGTGCATTCAGCAGATGGGCCATGGTATGCAGTTCAAATAGACTATGCAGGTCCTTTGCCAGCAACAACAGGAGGGAATAGATACCTACTAGTAGTAGTGGATGTTTTTTCAAAATGGGTAGAAGAAATTCCTGCCAAAATCATGACATCAAAGGTCAGACAGAAAAAATAATGTCACCAGATGTACAATTTCTGGCATCTGATTTTGACCAAAAACTTTCAGGGTATGCATATAATGATATAGAAGTTAATGCCTTAAAAATAGAAGTTAGTACACTAAAAGAGCTAGACCAACAATCAAGTAAGGTAGAAATCATAAATATTCAAAGAAAGCAAGGTCTAGAAGAAACAGACCAATGCATGACTGCAGGAGTACCACCAAGGAAATACTATGTATATCCCACTACAAAAGGGTTACGATTGCCTTATGTGCCATATCAGTTATCATGTCATTTGGTCAAATTAAATCACCAAATACTGGGACATGTCGGAGCTGGAAAGCTATGGGCAGTTGTAAAAGAAAAATATTGGAACCCAAATCTAAAAAAGTTTGTAAGCTAATTGTAAAAGAATGTTTAATCTCTTTACATGTGAATGCTAAAAGCAGTAAACCTCAGTTAAGTTGGGTGCTGCCAGCAGATGGGCCATGGTATGCAGTTCAATTAGACTATGCAGGTTCTTTGCCAACAAAAATAGTAGGGGACAGAAACCTACTACTAGTAATAGTGGATGTTTTTTCAAAACGGGTAGAAGCAATTCCTGCCAAAACCATGACAGCAAAGACAACAGCAGAAACATTATGGAAAAATATTTTCTGTCATTTGGGGTGGCCACGTGTCATAGAATCAGATAATGGTCCACAGTTTGTTAGTAATCTCACTAAGCAAATGTATAATTTGTTGGGCATTCAGCAAAGATTTCATGTACCATACCAGCCACAATCCAATGGCATAGTAGAGCGCATGAATCAGACGTTAAAAGAACATCTAAAAAAAGGCATGCTTGGAAAAAGGCAATACTTCAGTACAGCATTTTCCGGGCATTTTAATGGATATTCGGGCAACACCAAATAGCAAAATGGGTATTTCACCATATGAAATAATGGCAGGTCATAAAATGCCCATGCAACTACCATTTGATATGGATATACCTAATGATAGGCCTATGTTAGAAATCACTAAGCATCAGCAATGGTTAAAAAGGCTTACAGAAATATGTGATTATACTGCAAGAAAGCAAGCATTCCACCTATGGAAAAAGGAGCCAATTTTCCCACCTGAAGAACAAAAGTATTGAAAAATCGTTCCTAATGGAATGTCCATGGGATTGCAACTGGCAAGGCCATTTTTAAGCAGCAGAATAAATTGGACCATTAGTACATAAAATCAAAGGAAAAAAGAAAAACAAAACAATGTTGGTACATAAGTTATTAAAACTAATGAGCAATGTAAATTTGATAAATGTATTCTCTTGTAGGTTTCCCACACAGAAAAAATAATGAAATTGACATGGTTTAAAGTGCATCCTTTTGGAAATCCAGTTTCAGATGACTAAGGCAAAATGATTCAGCAAAGGAATTTGTATTTAAAATATGTTTTAAAGCGATAATAGCTATCATGCTAACTATTATTGTATAACTTAGCATTACATTTTACCTACAACATGTTAATCAGAATGTAAAGTTACAAGAGAGAGAGTAAAGATATGTGGAAAAATGGAAAAATGAGCATGATTGGTCACCATCTTTTAATAAGTTTTTGGCAAGACAATGTTGGCATGCAATAAGCATGAATGTTTCTGATTGCTGGGTATATAGTTTAATACCTAAAATAGCAGGGGTAATGCCTCTGGTGCCAATTCCACTAGATACTTCCAATAGCTGGAGAGTATTAATGAATGAAACAGTCGTAAATGTACAGCTGCGTAAAACAAGGGTACAGTTATCTACTGTAGTGCAAAACACTACATAATTTCAGCAAAATGGAACCATCTCAGTGGATGACAGTAACTGCACCGTAAACATTCATAAACACGTACCACGATGTGGTGTATTTCTTCATGGATTTCCCATTTTAATACCAGCCAATGATCAATTATTAAGTAAAATAACAGTACGTCAATTCTCACAACACATTCAAAATGAGTGCAAAGACAATGTTACATTTTGGCAAAACAAAACAAAAATAAAAATTTTACACTAATACATGATGTAACTCCTACTTGGGACAAGTAAATGGTAGTACAGTAAACAGCAGTTTTGTGCCCCATCAGCTGTATTATATTACATTTGTGGTAAATATGCTTATAAATAGTTACCAAAGAGATGGGATGGCACCTGCTATATAGGGTTAGTAGTATCAGCAATGCATCATGTAAAAGAGTTACCAAAGGGAAGCATCAGAAATGCAAAAAAGAAAATAGACATATTACCTGTAATTGAAAGTCCAGAAAATCCAGTAAACACCTTAGATGCATCACATATTTATCACCAAAACTTGAATATTTCAAATTAAAATATATGGATCTAGGATATGATGTAGTTTCTAGAGCTGGTATATTCCCATGGTATGTTGCAGCAAAATCCATTTGGGAGTTAAGAAAGCATTCCAAACTAGTTGAAGTATTAGTAAATGCCACTTTCAATGCAATCTTTGACATTACTGTCGAAATGACAGCCATACAAACTATGGTTTTACAAAATCGAATGTCGTTAGATTGCATACTAGTGTCCCAAGAAAGGACATGTGCCATATTAGGAGAACAATGTTGTACATTTATTTGAGATAAAACAGAGTCTCCAAAAGTACATTTAGAGGTCATTGCACAAGTGTCACAACATACTAGAAAAAAACTGGAATGACGATTGGAGTGAGTGGTTTAGTAATCTTTTTAAATTATGGACAAGCAAATTTATCATATTTTTAATTGCTGTTATGGCTATTGTAGTGCTTACTTGCATATTACTCACATGCATTAAAGTTTGTTTATAAGGGTTAATCACCAAGTTACTGTTGTCAATTATAATGAAAATGTTTTACCAAACAATGATGAATTTTTCTCCCGGGTTTAGAAGAAAAAGGGGGAACTCTTAGATTAGAGTGTGCTGAACAATGATTATAATCAAATTTGCTGTAAATACACTGAAAAATAAAAACATACATACAAAGTTTGTTTGAATGTAGGTATAGAGTTTAGCAATATAAATGGGCATCCATACTATGTATGTATTTTGAAGAAAGAACAACTATTAACAGACAGGCATCTTCACAGTGTCAGCAAAAAGCCAATAAAGCAATTATGAAAAGGAAGTATTACATGCTTTTCTCATATCGGCAGAACAGTTTAGTAATGGACACGTTTTTACAAAATTAACAGTATGTGTGTTCTCACAAGAAGTTTCCTTAAAAAACATGTTTACTGAAAATATCAGCAAGAAAGTTTGCCATGCTTTCTTACAGACAAATGTACATGATCAGCAATAAACAATTTGTATGTTGTTTCCCACAAGGCATTTCCTTAAAAAACAAGTCTGAAAAGTAAAATATTGCATGGTTTTCTACAAGCATCAGCAGAAGTGTTTCCAAGCAGATGTTTCCATACAAAGTCCAAAAAGAAGAAATCAGGATCCAAGAAAAGTATAAATAGTCTGTAGAAATTAAGCTAATGTTAGAGGCATTTTGTAGGAACACACTTGTTCTGAGGTATCATATAGGAGAACAATCATCCATGCTGCTCATGAAGTAAAAACTTTGTACAGCTAACTACAAATTGTCACTCTATCGTGTGTCATTTGTAAGTATTCATTAGTAAGTGCACTTACAGTAAAATAGTATTGTGCTGCAATGTATATTCCTTTATCAGTGTACAATTTGCAAGGCTTGGTCCTTTAAACAGACTGCAGGTGCAGTTATGCAAAACTTTGTGTTATAACTAGACTCTGATTCAACAGTAACAGCCAACAAGACTTTGTGTCTTAAGAAGACTTTGGTTCCAGTACAGCACAGCAAAACCTTCATAAATTAATTTTTCAATGGTGATCCTAGCCCGAACACAGGGGGAGTGGTGCATTGTATAAGGTCATGTTGAGCACTTCAGTTTTTTAAAGCTTGCAGCAGTACATTTCTTCAGACATCTGAATCCAGATTGTGACTGCAGTGCAGGAAAGTTTCAGTGCCATAAATTCTCCAAGTCAGGTGAAGAACAAGGTATCAAAGCCATCCACTGCCAGCTTCCTTTCACCAGCCTGTTCAGTGACTATGGAAATTTTTTCCAGCCATCTGCAACAACAGCCTAATCAGCTGTTCTCCCGCTAAGTGGTAAGATTTTTTTTTTCTGTATCACATATAAGTATGGATACCATTAGGGACTAAAGCAGCAAATGTAAAAAAAAAAAAAAGCTTTACACTTAATGTCTCAGACCATGCAGATAAATTATGAGACAAAATGCAATGTTGGTATACTCAGCACATTAGTAAGTGTAAAACCTTATTAGAGCAAGTTAATGTACATGCATTATTTGAGTGGGTTGTAACATTTGATTGGTATCTGAAACAAAAAAACAAGGCATGTCATAGGATATGTTTATTGTGTCAGTCATCTGAAACTGCTTTTTGTGTGCAATGCCAAAAAAATACAGTGCAGGCCATTGCTCAAAGGTTAGACTGTAAAGACGAACCTGTTAATGGTGATGAACTAACAAAAGGTAAAATCCTTACATTATATCCAGATATTAAACAATTGTATGCTGTCACTGCATTAATCTCAGAGTTGGAGCAGCAGTCAAATCTATTATTGACAGAATTCTCTATAGATCTTTCTACACGCTTTAAAAGTTATGTACAGCGGTGGAATGAAGTCACTGCTAGTGACACGGAAGACAGGGGCAAGGTTCTTGATAACTTAACAGAAGAATTTAACAAATTCTTAAGAGACAAACAAGGGGAGTTCAGAAAGTTCAGAAATGATATACAAAGACTCTGTCAAAAATGCATAGGGGCCTTACAATCAACAGAAACGTCTACTGAAAAGTGTTATAAAATCTGTAAAGAACTACAAAAAGAAATATCAGATCTTTGTGATGTTCAGGATAAACCAATGCAAGCTAATATTCAAATAGAAGAATTAAAGGAGGAATTGCAGTGCACAAAAACAGTACAGGTCATAGAACTGGGAACCAATGCAGATTTATATATACAGTCTAGAGTATTATAAAGTTTACCACAGTGGAATGATAAGAAAGGCATATTTGACAACATGCTTGCATTTGAAGAATGGGTAGCATACACAGCAAGATCTAATGTATGGACAGATTCATTACTTAGATGTTTCCGGATTTTTATTTCCAAATGTTTTAAAAATGTAATTCAGTTAAAGAAAGATGCTTATCAGTTAAACAGTAAAGTAGACTTATGACAGTCGTTCTGATGCAGTATACACAGGGCAGCCTCTAACAGTTAAGCTATTAGTTAATTTCAAAATCAGTATTTCAGATAAGTTAATGGAACAAGCTGATCACTTCAGACTTGCCTTTCAGACCATATATCAAATATCAGATAGGAACATGAAAAAAACAGTTAATACATTGTTTTTTTTAGAGCAAGTAAAAGAAATCCCAGGGGATATTAAATGCATTTATGAAGAAAATTCAGATACCCTCACTGATTTGGTACAAAAATTAATGAGGGCATGTACTATGGCCGATGATGGGACATTATACTCACACCATATCTTTGCATTAGGAGATGGTAGTGAGCCATTTGAGGTGATTAGTGAGGTTAAAGACTGTGGAAGGCAACAATGGTGTGAACAACCATCTGCAGGTATTGCTGCTTCTGCACCACCAGCTCATTTGCCTGTGTCTGCAACACCAGGATTGGACACAGGTAATGAACAAAAGTCAGCAACATGTTTTTTCTGTAAAAAAGTGGGGCATGTTATGCAAAATTGTGATCATTATATAGCTTGGCAAAAAAAGAAGGAAGAACAGGATGTATTTCCAAAAATAGAGCTAAAAGATTTGCAAGGAAAGTTAGAAAACCAGGTATATGCACAGAGACCTTACAATATTGGTAAAGACAGGTATAACAGCCGTCAATACACAGGAAAAGGGGATGTATGTCCTGTAGATTTTCAAGCAGCCTCACCTGTAAATCCAAAACATTTGGTAGAGCAGGCAGAAGGGATAGCTAGGCAACAATTATGAAAAGAATTTGAAAAAAATAAATATGTAGATCACTTAGACACAGAGGAAGATGACAAGCAAGAACATGCAGTTTGTCATATTGCACTTGACAGTAAAGAGGAGGATGAGTGGTTCTCCTTACAATAGGGTTGTGTACCCCCCTACTCTGGTATCTTTCTCGACTACTTTTCAAAAAGGACAAGACGGACAACCACTGATTGATATCTGGGTAGAGGGGCCTTTATGGCAAAATGTCTTATTAGACACAGGAGCAGCGGTATCCATCACAAACAGACAGTTACCTGTAAATCCTATAAAAAGGTCTGTATTTCAGCATTTAATGGCACAGGATGATATTCAGTGAGAAGCCAAGATGTAGACAAACAATTTAGCCAAGAAGGACAGACATGGAAGGATGCATGTCTAATACAGCTATCCTGCTAAACTACCATTATTGGTATGGACATTTTAGGACCATTAGGCAGAGTAACTGACTTGCCTAACATTATTCTGTGGATAAGAGACAGGAAAAAGGGGAGGGAAAGGAAAATGCATGTTGCTGTGCAATCTGTCTAGCTGAAAAACCTGCCAAGCCTTCAGGATATGTGAATACAGACAGTGAGGATGTGTGTCAGCATTTACAAAAGCAATTCCCAAATCTGTGGTCCAAGGGTCCCAGTGATTATTGAAAGTTAGAAATACCAGTAGGGGTTAGCAGTTATTAGTATTTTATATATATATATATATATATATATATATATATATATATATATAATCACCATTTCAGAAATAATATTCCATTCCTAGGGAGGCAGAAGAACATATGGAAAAATGTATTGCAGAATGGGAAAAGGGAGGAATTATAAAAAGGCAAGAGTCCCACAAATTCACCAATCTGGCCAGTCACGAAAAAAGATGGCAATTGTCATCTTGTTATTGATTTATGGAAGGTTAATCAATATACAACTCCTAGAGCACATTTGATTCTGGGACTTCCAGAGCTAGCTGCACATATTAAGCCACAAAGTAAGTGGTTTATAGTAATAGATTTAGCAAATGGCATTTTTTTGCAGTACCACTCAAAAAAAAATTTGCCTTTACATTTAAAAAACAGCAATATGTCATGACAAGATTACCTTAGGGATTTTGGAACAGTCAAGTTATTTTTCACCAGACAGTAGGATGCATTCTGTAACATTTGGAAAAGGATACTTCAGTGTTGCATTACACTGATGACATATTGATTCAGTCTGAAACGGTAGAAGAGCATGTACAACTTCTTAAACATACCATGCATAACTGGAATGATGATTGGCATGAGTGGTTTAGTAATCTATTTAAATAATGGGACAGGAAAATTTATTATATTTTTAATGGCGATTATTATTGTAGTGCTTACTTGCATATTACTCACGTGCATTAAAGTTTGCTTATCAAGGGTTAATCAACAAGTTACTGTTATCAATTGTCATAATGAAATGTATTACCAATGATGAATTTGTCTCCCTGGTTTAAAAGAAAAAGGGGAAACTGTTAGATTGTGCTGAACAATAATGATAATTAAATCTGCTGTAAATACACTGTAAAATAAAAAGATTACATAAAAAGTTTGAATGTAGGTATAGAGTTTAGCAATATAAAATGGGCATCCATACTAAGTATGTATTTTGAAGAAAGAACAGCTATTGACAGGCAGTCTTCTTCACAGTGTCAGCAAAAAGCCTAAAAAGCAATTCTGGAAAGCAAGTATTTCATGCTTTCCTCACATCAGCAGAACAGTTTAATAATGGACATGTTTTCAGAAAATCAGCACTACGTGATTTCTCACAAGAAGTTTCCTTTAAAACATGTTCACTAACAATATCAGCAAAAAAGTTTGACATGCTTTCTTCACAGGTAGGTACTAGGCTATTGGCGCTAGGGCCAATATAAGCCTAGCCAAAAAGGTACCCTGACTTTCGCCACCCCCAAAAAAATATTTTCCTGTGCCCCTGTTGAGCAGAGCCACAGAGGTGATCCCCAGGGTGAATTTCCATTTTCCAAAAATCATCAAGATTTTTGTTGAAGAGTGCTAATGAGGAGCTTTGTTTGATATAGATAGGTAGTTTGTTCCAGAGTATGGGAAGTCTCTGGGACAGGAATCTATCCCTCCAGCATGTTCTGTTTATTGTGGTGACAAGGTTTAGGTCCCTAGAGCATGTAGCTTGGAGGGATTGGGATTTCTTTAAGTGGAGCATATCCAATAGCTGTGGGTTTTACAGAGCTTTGTATGTTAGGCAGAGATCACCTCTGAGTAGGCAATATGCGACGGAGTAAAGCTGGAGTTTTTTGAGACTGTCTGCATAGGGCATCTGTTTGAGACCAGTAATCCTCTTTTTGTGGTATTTCTGTGGCCTTTCCAGTTGTTGTAGATGTCTTGTGAGGTACATACCAAAAGGGGCATTGTACTCTATAATGGGTCTAATGAGTGATGAGTAGAGGGGAACAATGACCTCTTTTTTCCTGGATGAGAAACCTTTTGTGATGAGGTGTGCCATGTAGAAGGATTTCCTTACTACTGTGTTGATGTGATTATCAAAGGAGAGACTACTGTCCACCTGTGTCCCAAGGTCTCTCATCACACTTTCGGTGATAAGTAGACTACCTCCTATGTGGACATGATTAGCAGGAAAACAATTTGTAAGTGCTTTCCCGCAAGACATTTTCTTAAAAAATAAGTCTGAAAAGTAAAATATTACATGATTTTCTACAATCATCAGGAGAAGTGTTTCCAAGCAGAGTTTTCTGTACGAAGTCCAAAAAGAAAAAAATAGGATCCAAGAAAAGTATAAATAGACTGTAGAAATTAAACTAATGTTAGAGATATTTGTAAGAACACACGAGTTCTGAGGTACTGTGTAAGAGAATAATCATCCATGTTGATCATGAAGTAAAAACTTTGTGCATCTAAGCTACAAGTTGTCACAGTAGCATGTGTAGTTTGTTATAAAAATAAGTTATTTAATAGTAAGTACGCCTACAGTAAAGTAGTATTGTGCTGCAAAGCACATTTCTTTATCAGTGTGCAATTTATAAGGCTCAGTGCTTTAAAAAGATTGCAAATGCAGTCATGCAAAACTTTGTGTTATAACCAGACTCTGATTCAGCAGTAAACAGCCAACAAGCTTGTTCTATTAACTTATTTGAAATAGTGATTTTGTTACTTTGCTGTTTAACTGATAAGCGCCTTTCTTTACCTGAATGACCGTTTTAAAACATTTGGGATTAGCAATCCAGAAACATTTAAGTAACGCATCTGTCCGTATATCAGATCCTGCTGTGTATGCTACCCGTTCCTCAAATGCAAGCATGTTGTAAAATGTGCCTTTCTTATCATTCCACTGTGGTAAACTTTGTAATAATCTAGACTGTGTATATAAATCTGCTGTGGTTCCCTGTTCTATGACTTGTACTGTTTTTGTTCTCTGCAATTCCTCCTTTAACTCTTCTTTTTGAAAATTAGCTTGCATTAGTTTATCCTGAACATCACTAACCAGATCTTCTTTATCCTGTAACTGTTGCTTAAGATCTGATATTTCTTTTTGTAGTTCTTTACAGGTTTTATGATAGTTTTCAGTAGACTCTAATGTTGAAAAACAAAAGGCAGCAGGAAATGCAGCAGTGTATACCAAAGAAAAATGTAGAAAAAACGCCAAAAATCAAGACAAAACCAGGTCTTTTAGCGTAAAATGATTTAATTCACTATTCGTCAAAGGCAACTTCATCAGAAATACAATTCACTATTACAGAAACACACTTAAAATACTGTCAGCAAGTGAACAATTAATTGTATAACAAGCTGTTCAACCCATAAAACAATTATTCAATTGAAGTGAACCATCAATAAACTTAGTCCCATAGACTACTGTTTGCAGTAAAAAATATTAAAATGCCGAGTTGTGTTGCCACTGACGGTCCTTTTTTTAAAGAAGTTACCAACTTCTTCAACAGTGCTGGCATGGATTTCATGAAACTGCTAATTAAAAACAATACCTGTCTACTAGAAAAACTGAGAGATGAACTCAGTTGTTTGGACAGTGACATCAAACAACTTATGGATGGTTGCTGTGAGGTTGTGAGAGAATATAAGCAGTTATTAGAATGGGTTGACAAAATGGAAAAACAGGTTACACAGTGCAAATCGAAGAAGATTCTAAGGGATTTGGCTGTGTACGAACTTGGCAAAGAGTTCTTTGATTATATTCCTAGTGGTGCTAAACCCATTGGGAATGCAGAAACTAAACAGGGGCACAATTTAAGGGGCAACACATCTAATAGAAGAGTTGAAAGAGAACTTCAGAATCCAGAGGTGGTGGCCCCTTTAAATTTCAATATTTCTGAAGCCATTTTTTCTGAAGGTGGTGATGTGAGTTTAATAGTGGGGAGGCGAAAAGCCACTGCTGTTACACATGATTCTGGTGATATGGGTGAGCATTCACAAACAAGAACTGGCCAGAACAATGGTTGTGGCAACAATAAAGGGGCCGGCTTTATTTTCAACAAGCCTTTTTTACAGGTGGACTACAGTTCTTGCAACAAGAGGAATAGAAGAAGGAGCAAGAGTTTTCAAACCTGCAGTCGAGGCAGGAGCAAACCACGGAGGTAGCTGGGACTGCAAATCATGACTGTGCACACATTTTTGTATTTAATCTTTCAGAATTTGTTTTGCATGACGAATACATTAATGTTTTAAAGCTGGGTTTAAATTTTCAACTCAGTAGAAGGGCTGACTTGACTAAAATGCTTTTGGAATTGAACTTTTTCACTCGAAAGCTAAATTTGCAGTACATTTTGTGTGATGTAACTTTGGGTAGTACTTTGGCTAAGCCCAGTGTGTACAATCCTACATTAATGTATACTTTGAAAATGTTTGAAAATCTTTGTGAGAGAGACATCAGGGCTCAGACTGGTAGTAGCAATTAAAGTTCTTTTTACAACCTAAGTACAAATGAGAGAAAGGCACTTAATGGCTTGGTGTGCAACAAGGATTTAAGGTTTATGAAGGCCGACAAGGGGAGTGGGATTGTGGTCATGGGTACTAATGACTACAATAATGCAATGGAGCTTATGTTGGCTAACCAGTTGGAATATAAAAAGGTGTCTAAATTTGACATTTTGAAATGTTATGGTTTCATCTATGCCACTCTTTATGGTTTGTTAATGGATGATCTTTGACTTCTTGCACGTGGAAGATCCCATAATAAATGTGCTTTTTGGAATACCTAAGTTCCACGAGAGCATTACCAATCCCCCTTTTAGGCCTATCATTTCTGCCTCAGGAAGTTGTACAGATTGCATCTGTTCATACTTAGATTATGTTTTGAAGCCATATGTGAAGCAGTTACCATCATACATTGCCGATTCCTGGGACTTTTTGGAAAACTTAAGAACATTTTTTTCCAGTTTGGGTAATGGCAGTGAACAGTTTTTGATGTTCACAGTTGATGTGACTTCACTGTTCACTTGCATTCCCCAGGAAGCAGGTGTTGATTTTGTTAGGTGGCTTTTGGGTAAGTACCCCAATATGAGTAACCACAGTGTGATCACTTATACCTTGTTGTTAGATTTACTATTGGAGCACAGTTATTTTATGTTCAATGGTAATTTCTATAAACAACTGTCAGGAGTATCTATAGGTGACACTGTGGGTTTGGTTCTTGGGTGGTGGAAGTTGGAAATTTTGCTTAGTGTGGATTTATATGACAAGGTTGTCTATTATAAAAGGTTTGTAGATGACCCGTTTTTTATTGTTAAAAAGGAAAGTTTTAGTGTAGATGGTTTCGTAGATGCTTTAAGTGCTACCACTGAATTTTTAGCATTCACCTTAAGTGGTTTTGGTCGTGAAGTTTCATTCCTGAATGTGATTATTGGGTGGGAAGCTACTACGAATGAGCTTCACAGTACTATTCACCGAAAAAATACTTTTTGTAACAGCTATGTACATTATGAAATAAATCACCCCGCCTTTATTAAAAGGAACATTCCTCATGGCCAGTTTATCCGGGCTTCACGGATGACCGTGGATGACACCACCTTTTTTGAGGAGGTTCAGTTTCTTAAAAGGTTATTTTTGGATAGGGGCTATCCTAGAGATTTACTGGACAAAGCTGCCAGCAAGATTATCTCTAGAAGGGAGAATGATTTTCCTCTCATTTTGGTTTCACAAAAAGAACGCATACGGATGGTGTAGGTCCGTGCAAACCTAAGTTTTGTTTGGACATGAGTTTGGACAACAACCAGATTCGTAAAATTATTAACAAGAATAGGAAAGTCATTTTAGGTAATGATGACATGGTAAATGTATTGGGTGAGGTGCCTTGTTTTGTGTACAAGAAAAATTGTAACATCAAGGACATGTTGGAGAGGGGACATGCTTCCCATTGTTTAGGAGTAAACAACAGAGGTATGTATAAGTGTATGGGATGTAAAGCATGTAGGTACATCCACACTGGTTCTTATAGTTTTTTGCAACACCTTGATTTCAACATCACTGTTCCAGGTTGACTAGATTGTAATAGTGAAGGTATTGTCTATTTGGCTATGTGTAGTGGATGTCCAGCGTTCTATGTGGGAATGTCCACTAGAAGTTTGAGGACATGTTTTCTTGACCATTTGTATGCTATAAGAACAAAAAATGTCAACAATGCCTTGTACAAACATTCCACTGCATGCATTAACTGGAAAAAGTTCACCTTCTCGGTTCTTGAGTCAGTGAAAAAGGATATCAGGGGGGGGTGATTATAGGAACAAAGTATAACAGAAAGAAGTAGTATGACAACTGAAATTGGCTTCTTACATACATCCTGGGCTGAATGACACAGTCAAAATAAAATGTTTTTTAAAAAACAGAAAAGTTAATATTAAAAAAATAAAGTTCTTACTTAGATGTATTTTTACTGCAAACAGTAGTCTATGGGACTAAGTTTATTGATGGTTCACTTCAATTGAATAATTGTTTTATGAGTTGAACAGCTTGTTATATAATTAATTATTCACTTGCTGACAGTATTTAAGTGTGTTTCTGTAGTGGTGAATTGTATTTCTGATGAAGTCGCCTTTGACAAATAGTGAATTAAATCATTTTACACTAAAATACCTGATTTTCACCTGATTATTGGTGTTTTTTGTTCTATAGATTCTAATGTTGATTGTAAGACCCCTGTGCACTTTTGACAGAGTCTTTATATATCACTTTTGAACTTTTTGAACTCACCTTATTTGTCTCTTACGAATTTCTTAAATTCCTCTGTTAATTGATCAAGAACCTTGCCCCTGTCCTCTGTGTCACTAGCCGTGAGTTAATTCCATTGCTGTACATAATTTTTAAAGTGTGTAACAAATTTTATAGAGGATTCTGTCAGTAATAGATTTGACTGCTGCACCAACTCTGAGATTAATGCAGGGACAGTGAACAATCTGGATATAATATAAGCATTTACCTTTTTTTGGTTCATCACCATTAACAGGTTCATCTTTATAGTCTAACCTTTGAGCAATGGCCTTCACTGTATTTATATGGTATTGCACACAAATAGCAGTTTCAGATAATTGACACAATAAACATCTACTATGACATGCCTCATTTTTTGTTTCAGATACCAATCAAATGTTACAACCCACTTACATAATGCATGTACATCATCTTGCCCTAATAAGGTTTTACACTTACTAATGTGCAACATTGTTCTCTTATTAGGACACGACATTGTATTTTTTCCTATAATTTATCTGGTTGGTCTGAGACATTGTGTAAAGCTTTTTTACATTTGCTACTATACTCCCTAATGGCATCCATACTTATATATGACACAGATAAAAAAATCTTATCACTTAGCAAGAGAACAAGTGATCTGGCTGTTGCTGCAGCTGGCTGGCAATTTTTTCCATAGTCACTCAGAAGCTGGTGAAAGGAAGCTGGCAGTGGACAGTTTCAAAACCTTGTTTTTCACCTGACTTGGAGAATTTATGGCACTGCAACTTTCCTGCACTGCAGTCTCAATCTGGATTCAGACATCTGGGGAACTGTACTCCTGCAAGGTGTATAAAACTGAAGTGCTCAACATAAATCTAGCTACTGTGCCTCTACTGGAGTGACCTTACAAAAGACACCACTCCCCCCTGTGTTCAGAGACAGACTAGGGTCACAATTGAAAAAATAATTTATGAAGGTGTTGCTGTGCTTCACTGAAACCAAAGTCTTCTTAAGACACAAAGTCTTGTTGGCTGTTTACTGCTGAATGAGAGTCTGGTTATAACACAAAGTTTTCGATGACTGCATCTGCGGTCTGTTAAAAACAGTGAGCCTTGCAAATTGAACACTGATAAAGAAATATACTTTGCAGGACAATACAATATTAGTGTAAGCACAGTTACTAATAAATTATTTTTATAACAAACAACACATGCTACTGCAACAGCTTGTAGCTTAGATGTACAAAGTTTTTACTTCATGATCAGCATGGATGATTATTCTCCTACACAATACCTCAGAACAACTGTGTTCCTGTAAAATATCTCTAACATTAACTTAATTTCTACAGTCTATATATACTTTTCTTGGATCCTGTTTTCTTCTTTTTTGACTTTGTATGGAAACATCTGCTTGGAAACACTTCTGCTAATGCTTGTAGAAAACCATGTAATATTTTACTTTTTAGACTTGTTTTTTAAGGAAATGTCTTGTGGGAAAGCATGTACAAATTGTTTTCCTGCTGATCATGTCCATTGATCTCTAAGAAAGCAAGTCATACATTTTTGCTGATATTGTCAGTAAACATGTTTTTAAGGAAACTTCTTGTGAGAAAGCACGTACTGTTGATTTCGTAAAAACATGTCCCTTATTAAACTGTTCTGATAATGTGAGAAAAGCATGTTATACTTGATTTAGAGAATTGCTTTTTAGGCTTTTTGCTGACACTGTGAAGAAGCCTGTCTGTTAATAGTTGTTCTTTCTTCAAAACACATGCATACTTTGGATGCCCATTTTATATTGCTAAACTTTATACCTACATTTAAGCAAACTTTTTATGTAATGTTTTTATTTTTCAGCATATTTACAACAGATTTGATTATAATCATTGTTCAACACACTCTAGCAGTTTCCTCTTTTTCTTTTAAACTAAGGAGACAAATTCATCATTGTTTTGTAGTACATTTTCATTATGACAAGTGGCAACAGTAGCTTATTGATTAACCCTTGTTAAGCAAACTTTAATGCATGTGAGTAATATGCAAGCAAGCACTACAATAACAATAATATCAATTAAAAATATGATAATTTTTTTCTGTCCACCCTGTAAATAGATTACTAAACCACTCACTCTAATC
This sequence comes from Protopterus annectens, assembly GCF_019279795.1. Taxonomy (NCBI): domain Eukaryota; kingdom Metazoa; phylum Chordata; order Ceratodontiformes; family Protopteridae; genus Protopterus; species Protopterus annectens. Next base: position 673,607,948 of record NC_056748.1, on the reverse strand, counting down.
ATCATTCCAGTTTTTCCTAGTATGTTGTGACACTTGCGCACTGACCTCTAAATGTGCTTTTAGAGACTCTGTTTTTTCTGAAATAAATGCATAACATTGTTCTCTTATTAGGGCACATGTTCCCCCTTGAGATGCTAGTATGTAATCTAACGCCATTCGATTTTGTAAAACCATAGTTCGTATGGCTGTCATTTCGACAGCAATGTCAAAGATTGCATTGAAAGTGGCATTTACTAATATTTCAACTAGTTTGGAAAGTTTTCTTAACTCCCAAATGGCTTTTGCTGCTCCATACCATGGGAATATACCTTCTCCAGAAATTACATCATCTCCTTTATCCATATCTTTTAATTTTAAATAATCAAGATTTTGATGATAAATACGTGATGTATCTAAGGTGGTTACTGGATTTTCTGGACTTTCTATTACAGGTAATATGTATTTTTTCTTTTTTGCATTTCTGATGCTTCCCTTTGGTAACTCTTTTACGTAATGCATTGCTGGTACTGCTATCCCTATATAGCGGGTGCCATCCCATCCCTTTGGTAATCGTTTATACACATATTTACCACAAATGTAATATAATCCATCTGACAGGGCAACACTGCTGTTTACTGTTCTGCCATTTACTTGTCCCATAGTAGGAGGTGCATCATGCGCTACCTTAAAATTTGTATTTATTTTGTTTTGCCAACATGTAGCATTAGCTTTGCACTCATTTTTAATGCATTGTGAGAAATGATGTACTGTTGTTGTATTTAATAATAATTGACTTTTGACTGGTGTTAAAATAGGAAATCCATGATGGAATGCACCATATTTTGGTACATGTTTATGAATGTTTACTATTGCAACCATCTCAGTGAAGTTACTGTCACCCACTGAGATTGTTCCATTTTGCTGAAAACATGTAATTCCCTGTACTATAGCAGATAACTGTACCCTTGCTTTATGTAGCTGTACATTCATGACTTGGTCTCATGTTCATTTATCAGTACTCTCCAGCTATTGGAAGTATCTAGTGGATTGGCACCATGGGCCATTATATATTATTTATTATTCCTTTCTCAGCATCTCCAGTGCTTCAATGTCCACATTGCACTCACATGATTTAATACAACTTCCCCATACCACACTCTTATGAGTTATGCAGAATTTATCTTTTTCAATTTGCTTAATATGATATGAATGAAAAAGCAATGACTAGAAATGGAACACTTTCTCATTAACATTCCCTTACCTAAGATGCAAGGATAATTTTTCAGACCTACTTTGACTGTTTGCATACCAATAAGGACAGAAGCAGGGACAGCTATTACTCTACACTATTTTTTGACATAACAGTTCTTGGTACCTCACTTCCCATACCAGGCCAGCTATGCCCTCAATTGCATGTATAGACTAGTACCAGACACACACGGTGCACACAAAGCCCTTACCTAAGCTGTATGGTCAGGAATCGCGTGCACTCTCAACAAAGAGGTAACGTGTTCTCTTCTCTTCTCTTGAGCTGCTGCTACAGCCAACTGGTGATTGGGTGAAATAAGAGATGGATTATTTAATATAGATAAAGCTCACCCATCACACTGACAATTATTCTTTGATGACTGATTATTTCACTCTACTTTAGTATGCGTTTGCATATTTTACTCTTAATAATATTTATTTAGGCTTTCCAATATGTGCATCTATGCTTTTTGTCTATGCAGTCTTGTTGCAAAATAATAGTAAATAGTAATAATAACTTAGTTGCTTTACATCAGAAAATAAGATATGGGTAATTTAGTTGTATTCATCCTGACATATAACATTTTAAAACCAAATTATTAACCCTGTGTTTCACACTTCTAGATGAATTTGTTATTATTAGCTTTATTATTTTTTTTCTTATTTCAGAATGTCTAAACTTAATTTACTTTTATAGTGAAGAGAATATATGTCACACTTTTAACATCCCAGGAGTTTTTTAGAATATAGTGTCCCTGCCATTAGAAGTGTTGTTTTACAAATGTCCTATGATCATACTATAAACTGTCATTCTTACAGACATCACTGAATCTTGACCTGAAGTTCTTTTTCTCTGCTTTTTTGTTTAAGTACTATGGCTGTTTTGCAGTAAACATTTCAGTGCTAGATAATTACACACTGAATGACTTACCATTGGAAACATGTTTTTTTGTAGTTTGTTTTGTACGGACTACACCTCTTCTTCACATTCTGATGCTGTCTACTGCTTGCTTCCTTTCCTTTATACTAACAAACTTCCTCACCCTATTTACATTCTTAAAGTAAAGAGTCTGTCTGTTGTTATGATGACACTACCTACATTCCAGACTTAACATTCACAAAGATGGAATTTTAATGCTTCTCTTAGCACTTGTATGTGTTTTCTGAAGTGAATATTTTCCTCGCATAGACTTCTAATGTCTAGATGATTGTTTCTAATGTGTCGGTATGTGTGTGTATCCTGTAGCTACAGATCTAGGGCTTTAAGAACATATTGATGATCTATATACACCGTATAGCATTTCTGTAACGTAATTTTACACAATAAGTCACAGTTTACTCACAGATATTTAATGCTTTAAATTAAAGGAAACTGAATAACTATAATTCATAAATAAAATGTATTAACTTCTATAAAAACATGCTTGAGTGTCAGATTAGTATGTCTTCCTTATTTACTAATAGTGTTTTGGATAGGGATAACACATATATAAGCCATTATTTTACTTGGTTTTGTCGACACAAGTTACTTGACAATAGAGATGCTCAACAGTTCTGTGACCTCTCTGCATTGCTGGAGTTAGGTGATATCCCCATTCCCTTGTATTGGAGAATCTCGAAGTTATAATATATAAGTAGCAGTGGCTGTTGTCAATGCAGCCTCCTACTGGGTGAGTATGGGGAGGGGGGGCTTTCACCACTCCAAAAAGGATTGTTTTAAAGTTGCATGTTCTGAGGTTATGTCATGGCTGTTGCATTCTCAACATTATTTTTTTCTGATTGCTTTTGGTGTTAGGCATGGCAACATTTGAATGTTTAATTTTTATATGTGTATATTAATTATTGTAGTCATTATATGAGACAATAAAAATGTTACATTAATCTTTTCATTATCTTTTAAAGCTCTCTAATAAGCTTGATGAACACGGTCTGTCAAAAAATACAAGCACATGTTTTATGCATCCATATATTCATCGATCTATTAGCTGTACAAGTCAAATAGTTCATAGACCCCTTCCAGCCATGATGCAGACCAAAAGCATGCAATGGATAACTGAGGTATAATAGATGGTTCAAATGATCTTTAATTTTGGTTTACTTTATTCTGAGCAGGAAAATGGATTAGAATTTCTTCCATGACCTCGCTCCAGTAATTATGATAAAAAGAAACATCATATCACTATTTTAGAATTCACATACAGTAGAAGAAGCAAAAACCAGGAAATTACAGAGTGTAAACTATGTATCAATAAGAGCTACTACTGTAGAATAAGAAAGGTGATTAACAAATAAAGTATAGCCATTCAAAATAACAGCCTAGTGACAAATATGATATTAAGAAGGGATGAGAAGAAAAAAGAGAATAGGTGAAAAGGGGGAGTGGGATCAACCAAGAAGCAGAAAGAGCATGGTGAGGTCACAAGTTAATGAGCTTAAGCTGGGAAAATGGAGCCAACACCACTACATTGACAAAATGTGATAGCAAATGTGTACATAAAGTACTTGTCATAAATGATTGCAGGTGTAATAAAAACAAGTAAGCTACTATATGCAATGTTTATTCATTATAACAAAAGAGGTTCATACAATAGGATTATTAATATAGAATGCATATATATATATATATATATATATATATATATATATATATATATATATATATATATATTTATAAAGAGGATAGATGAATTTGTTATTAAACTTATGATCTTTGGACCTTTAGGAATTGTAACGTATGTAATCATATGTTGATGCTTTACTGCCTATGTTGCTATTAAGATAATTTGATGAGAATTTAATGATTGACTTCTGAAAGCAGCAGTAAACTTTTTTTCAATAATCTTAGAACATGCTGTGTATTGTGTCTATCATGTTTATGTTGTTAATGATATTTAGCTTTAGTATTAAATTTTCCACTCGGGTATTGGCTTCTTCTACAGATGTTGTCCATGCATAGGTTTTCAGAGTGGAACTGGATCAGGCAGTGTTTAAATTACCTTTCAGAACTCACAGCAAAGTATCCAGCAAGAAAGGAAGTAAGTATAATAGCAAATTCTGAAGCCTTTCTAAAAGGTTCAAGTTTTTTAATCATATGATTTTTATAGTAAATAATCACTTATGTATGTTCATTTTGCTCCAGATTGCTTGCATGAAGATTCAGAGTGGGACATTATAGTTAATAAGGTATGAAGTGGCCTGACTGTCCTCTAGAGTGACCAGACATGATCTTTAGAATTACATGTGCTACAGAATATATTTTTTTTCTTACTTTTATAGATTAACACTAAACAGATTTTAAATTACCTGCTATTGTCATTAACTCTTTAATGATGGTTTCATTTTTGTTTGATCTGGCCATTTATTTTGTAATTATAATTTATACCCTTTTTGCCAAGTCCCATTGTACTACATTTATTTAAATTAAAGCTGAAATTATTGTGTCTGCACCTAATGTGCATGTCTTAACTACCTTGGAGAGTGTTTACATCTTTTATTGAAGCAATTATGTTACCTGATTTGTAGTTATCAGCATACCTGTTTATCCAGGGAACATGTCAATCAGTTGACACATGTTTAAGAAAGTGCTGATCAAGTGAAGAAATCTGGGAGAAGCAAGTTTTGCTCACAGTAGATTTTTCTTTTTTTCTACTGTTGTTTGAACATAGAGTAGGTTTATTTAATTTTAGCGTGCATTGAGTTGTCCACCTACATGGGGGTGGGTACAGGGGACCTCGCCCTCCTGCAGAAATTCTCTGAAGATCACCTAAAGTTGTTACAGCTATTTTTTTATCAAACATTTGCATAGGTTCTTTCTAGGCAATCAGTCTACAGACTGTTTCACTTTCTGGTTATTGATTAGGCATAGACTCTTGTCTGCCAAACTTTTTATCATGTGTCTATGCGGTAAACTCTCTAATCATTATGCCAACCCGCCAAACTAAACTAATTTGACAGAGGTGGAATTTGAACCCACACCTCCAGGAGAGACTGTGATCTGATCACAGTGCCTTAGATTGGCCATCCTGACAAAAGAATGGCACTTGAGCAAAAAGTTGTCAATTGATCGTGAATTTGGTTATCCATAGTCCACTTCCCACTTCTAAATCTCAGAAGAGTACTGCAAAAAGAAGTAGCCCCAGTAGAAAGCACTGTGGAATAACATTTGCAATACCCTTTAGGTCTGACAGGTGACTTGCCACACTGACGTATATCCTGCTGCTTAATCAGTGTTACATTTAAAACTTCTAATTTGTCAATAATTATTTTCTTAACAGGAATAATGCAAAATGTATTAGCAAGGTCAAGTTAAGGAGGAGGCTCAGTTAACTATTCATCAAATGCTGTTGTTAGCACATGAGATAATTTCTCAAGATTCATAATGCATGATAGTTGCAGGACAAACTCATACTGTTCCATATCTAACAAAATAGTTTATTCGTGTCACTCTGAATAAGCCAGAGTATTACTTTCTCAATTATGTTACATAGAAAATTGGTCATTTTGATGAGATTAAAATTGTGGGGAGTCAGATGTGATATCCCTGGTTGTGGTAGCACTAGCACCTGATATCATAGACCAGAAATGTATTCACAGGCAGGCATTTTATTTAACAGGATTAACTTGATCCTGTATGACATTTTTTTCTAGCATCCAGGTGTTACCTTGTGTGTATACACATGTGGCCACTAAACAAGATCCTGTCAGCAGTAACCACGGAGTATAAAATAATAATTCTTAATATATGTCAAAATATAAAGCACACAATATTAAACTAGTATTGAAACTAGCAATCCAAATATATAGATAATTGAAAACCTGCATAAATAGTGGTGTAATTGAAGTTAACTACCATAGAGGTCTGTTAAAAGATATAGTGCAAACTGGCTGTCCAACAGGTGGGCCGCAGGCCACAATCTGGTCCACCAAAGCATTTATTCCACTTTTGACCTGTCCTACAACAAACTGCTTTGACTATGCACATGCATGTTGGACATGGTAATGTTCCCCCTCCCAAACCTTGCCTAAACTAAAAAGGTTGAGTAGCCCTTGCCTTGTGGTACGTTTGTGTGAGCAAGTCCACTCTGTGGGGTAACTTGTAGAGATGCTGCTTGGTTATATGTTACTGAAGGGGAACCCATGCTGCCTGGGCCAGAAGGGAGTTACTAGTAAGATTTATGCATTTTCTCCCTACCCTTTTAAAAAGAACTTGGGTAACAGTGGCAGAGGAGGGAGCTATCTTTCCAAGGAAATGACATGGCATCCATCCTCCATGCCTGACGGCAAGGAGGCTTCTGCGTAATGCTCTTAATTAAACACTTTCTCTCTCTTTAAAAAAAAAAACACTTATTTTAAATTCAGTACATCTGAATGAATGGTGACACTGTTAATATACATTAAAAGAGTAGTAAAAGAAGGGAGTGTCCCTAAGGTGCATTCTTATTATTCATATATTTACTGTTCTTATACATTGTCATGCAACCATAACAAATGCATTATAAGAACCACTGATGAAGGATTAGTGCATATGAATGGGAAAATTCAAAACAATACCATTCATAGTTTACAACAGAGCTGTTGGTCTTTAACATCCCTGTAAGTGTTGCATTAGCAACGCCCACTTTATCCTTTTATGGGACATCCATTTTATAATGCTGTGAGAATGTGTGGATATATGACCATGCTGGAATCTTACAAATACCATGGGCAAGAGCTTTCCTATAAAAGACTGTAGTGGCAGCAGATGACCCAATGCAGTGAATCCTAATCCTCTGGTCCCCAGATGTTTCTGTGCAATAATGCTCCTAAGAACTTTGGAGTGCTCACATTATGACCTTAAAGAACCAGCATCAATTTTTGTTTTTAGAAATAAAACTACTGTAAAGTATCTTATTTGTTTCATCTTTATACAAAGAACCAGACCACGAAAACCAACCAGAAAAATGGGAGAAAACCATAGTCCAACAGCAGTTTATTCAAGTTGAATACCACAAACACAAACAGAACACGAGTTAATCTAGGTTTTGTCCATAGGACTTCATCAGAACAGTGTTCTGATGAAGTTCTATGGACGATACCTAGGTTAACTCGTGTTCTGTTTGTGTTTGTGGTATTCAACTTGAATAAACTGCTGTTGGACTACGATTTTCTCCCATTTTTCTGGTTGTTTCATCTTTATGTCTTGTTCTTATCTCAGATACAAACTGTTAGGGAGCAAATTAGACAGCACTAAAGGACTGTCATTTGGGTGGGAGTGAAATGATAGATCGATTGATATACCGATAGATAATGCAGTTAGTAGCATAACTGTAACACAGAGCATGTGTAAGCTTCTTGTTTTCAATTTCTGAAGACTTCTTTTGTTGTTTTTGGTTCTCAGCAAATGATCTAGCAATGATTTTCAGGAGTAAGCACATAGAGAAGTGCAGGCTTGGGCAATATTAATAGGGAGTATGGCTAGAGTCAGAATTTCTGTGACATACAGCCACAGCCAGGATGTCTTTGATTCAGAAACATGCATACCGATTGAGAAAAGTGAGCAACAGCAAAGCTGCTAATGGCCATATAGTTATGAGGAATATTACTGAAATGAGTAGACTGGTGTCTAAATGTGGAAAATTAAGATGGTGGAGTGATTCAGAAATGTACAATGTCTTCCGTGTGCTCCTTCACTGCATCATCTCCTGCTATCAGTCTTGCCTGTCTTCTATGTTTGCTTGTGTACCCTAACTCTTCTAGGTCCCTTACTACCTTCCCCAACTTACTTTCTTTTCATATATTTAAAATGGACACCTGACCCAGAAAAACATGTTTGTCCCGCTTTCTCTACCTCCATCGTGCTCAGTCATTAATTTTTCACACTAGGTTCTGTCCTCTACTAACTTGCCTATATTTACACTTCCAGCTATTATTTTGGTTAAAGAATAGATCAGCAGACATGCATGTTGGCCCTTTAAGGCTCCTCATAACTTCTCCTCCTTTTGCTACTGTGCATCTGTAATTGTGATCATCATCATTGAGGCATGAGCACAACTAATCAGTTTCTTTGTTTCCTGCACCCACAACTTGGTGCTACTTGCTCTTATCGCATTCCCTGCTGCAGCTGTGATCAAGGTACTCAATGAGGTGTAGTTCTCACACTGTTTCCCCCACTGTTTCTTATTGAGCATTGTCTTGCTGAGCAAACAAGGAAAAGAACGTTGGACTAGCCATAACAGCCCGCACCTTCTTTCTGCATGACAGCCATTGTCAAGAAGTTTTGCATCTCTAATGATGAACTGAACAACTTGATCTAAAGAATTGCATTCACAGAGTCTAAGAAACACTATGCATAGCTGTTGGTGGTGGTATTTGTTATACTAAATTTACATTTAATGACTGGATAGCTGGAGTAATCTATAACAATGCACTGTGCTTAATAGATACATTTTTCAGATAATCTCGTCTATACCATAATTATTAGGAGAAATGGAAGGGAATTTCTAGAATTTGCAATCATATTAGAAGGGAATATTATACCCCCCCCCCCCTTTGAGTGTAACATCCTCATAGATCAGGTCACACCATACACTGATCTCCTTCAAAATAAATATAAAATATGAAACTTTTAGGACTTATTCCAAGGCAGATTTTGTACCAATATGTAACGCCCTGGCAACATTTCAAGCCCCCTTCCAAACACTGACACCTATGTGGACTTGTTCACACAAACCCTTTACAATCATGTATTCAGCATCATAAATACAGCATACCCACTTGAAATAAAACAGGACAAACTAAAAAAAAAAAAAACAATATCAGTATGTTGTATAACAAAAGGAAGAAAATCATGGGCAAATCTAGGAAATGCAATCATCAAACTAAATAAACAATTAAGTGGGCTAATTAAGTGTACCAAAGCAAAATATGAGATAAAAGTAGCTTCTTAGGCAAACTTGGTCAAAAAAGACACTATAGGGTTTGCAAAAGTTTTAGCCAGTAGAAGGAAGACATGAGTGGAAGGTGAAGGCTATCCCTAGCAAAATAGGTTGGCCTGTTAGCAATTGTCTACCATGCTGCCTTGCATTGGATCTCCTTAGAAACTTCACCATCATCATTATCATTATCAACTATACCCAAAACCTTAAAATAAATACACAACAATTTGCCAGACTTACTGTAAATGGAACCACATACACTGGATTGGAGGATCTAGTAAATTAACTGGCCGATAAATTCAATTTTACCCCACTTTCTACCCCAGACACTTTTCAAGAATTACCCACAAAGTAGCTCCCCCAACTATCACTGGGGAACTGCCCGTCAATGCACTCTGCAAGGCCAAAATCACTGCACTGATAGAAGCTGATAATATCCCAGAATGCCTCAGTAGTAGCACAAAACATGATCTATCAGACCAACTAGAACTATTCAGTCATTGCTTCCGAACAGGTTTCATGCCAAGCAAATAGAGGAGTGCAACTGTTATCCCACTGCACAAGAGCAAACTTTACCTAGGTCCATGGAACTACTGACCCATAAGCCTGACTAGGCTCACATGTAAGGCTATGGAAAGAATAGTCATGAACATGATAAATAACAACATTGAAAACCTTCATACATTGTAGATGACACCTACCCAGTTTAGTTTCACAAAGGGTGGATCATGTCCACTAACCCTGGTGGAAGTCTTCCAGAAGGTCACCAAAGCAATGGATGAGGACAAAACAGTGCATACTGCCTAAATTGAACTGGCCAAAGCATATGACATGATATTCCATTTGGGCATTGTAAACAGGTTCATGAAATTAGATATAAACCCCAACTTCAACTGAAGAACACTCAGCTGGCCCATAGATAGGACACAATTAGCTATGGTAAGTTAGTCTACTTCCACAAAAAGGCCAGCCACTAGCACAGTCCCCAGGGATAGGTGCTGAGACTGCTACTTTTTGGTATCTGTTTTTTTCTGAGATCAAGTCAAATGTCAGAGGCCTCTGGTTGACCAAGTTTGCAAACTAGGTACAGTCATGGAATCTCCCAAAGGCACACATATCCTCTGAGAAGGCCTGATAAAAGCTAATAACTAGTGCCAGAGACAAGGTCTAAAACTAAATACTAAACAATTTAACTTTTAGAAAAACAACCACCACTGGAAATTAAAGCATTGATAATATACCTCTAACAGTTCACCCTGTGGTCAGACACATGTAGACAGTGACTTGGTCTTTGGCCATTATGTGTCTACTGTGGTAAGGAATTCATTCTTCTTTGCACAAATTATAAGGAAGGGAATTGCATCTAGGTCCAAGGTTGTCATTGTTCCATTTACCTCAGCTCTCATTAGACTAATCATCGAGTAAAATCCCCCATTCAGTATGTACCTGACCAGGGATATGCAGGAACTGGAGCATCCACAGATGTTCCTCACAAAAAGAATACAAGGTGCAGACAATATGTCCTCTGCAGACACCCTCAGAGCCTTAACCTTGTACTGGGTTTCCTACAGACTATTGAGAGGTAATCTACTGCATCAGAAACATCTAATCTAGGCAGTTATACCTCAGCTGCAACATAAAGAAGACATTTTTGGGGTCAGGGATGTGTCTCAGAGACTGTCCATTCTCTGGAGTGGGCTTCTCATTAATGTGAAGCAGAGTTATTTCCCTGCAAACATTCTAGTGCAATTTGGATCAGTGGATGGGGAATCATAAATGTACTCCTGGTGTGCTATATATGGTTCTATTAGAAAAAAGGAAACTTGTAAATAAATTACCACACATGCCCAAGATGTACCACCCATAAAATGAGGGGTATCAAAACCTGTCAAATATAATTGGGAAAACGAGTGGCATGACAACCTGTCAAATACACTTGGGAAACATGGCTAGACTTGAAAAGGCCCTCTTGGGTAGTTAGCCTAGTAATCACCGATGAACCTATATGATAGCTGATTTTTTGCAGATGACAAGGATCTCAAGATGTTCTTAGGCTAATATCATGCTGGAGCTAGTATGAGATAATAGGGTCAGGGATAAATACAAAGATGTCCTGCAGTGGGTCTGAACAAATGGTAGACACTGAGATGATATCTTGAGAGAGGGCTATCAATACACTGAAACCAAATTTCAGTAGCTATGCAGGTGTGTGTGTGTGTGTGTGTGTGTGTGTGTGTGTGTGTGTGTGTGTGTGTGTGTGTGTGTGTGTGTGTGTGTTTCTGTGTTCCAAAGTCAGGAAGGCCTCAGTCTTTAGGATTTGTTTATTTAAACTCCTAGAATTAATCAGTGCCAACATGAGGTAGGCTGAATTTGAATATTCTACATAAGTATATTCAGGACATGAACGTGGTCCAGAAAGACACTACAATGTTTGCAAAAGATTTAGCCAGTAGAAGGAAGCCATGAGGAGAAGGTAAAGGCCATCTCTAATAAAGAAGGCTGGCCTGTCAACAATTGTCCCCTATGCTGACTCACATTAGATCTCCCAAGAATCATCATCTAATTTTTTTTCATTTTACAGAGTCAGGATGTTGTGTTAGCTGTTATGATCTCTCTCCATTCATTGAAACGCATCTACTTTCTTCATCAGTCATGCTTGATTGTCACAGGTCTTCTATCAACAAACCTTCATCTCTTGGCTGGACAACCTCATCTTCACTTGCTGTCTTTCTGTCTCTCAAATCTGCTTTATCAAATTGCTTTATGCTTTTCTACACTTGTAACTGAACCACTACAATGTGTTCTCCTTGACCTTCTCTGCAAATGAGACTTTGGCTTCAGATCTGATGTCTCCAGGCCTTTGTTTGTCCCACACTGTACATAATCATTATCTCAAGCTTCTGCAAATGCTCTGCCTTCACTGTCCATGTTTGTATTACACCACTGTCTTAAATACATTACTATTCAGCTTCCTTGGCATTTGTCTGTAGCATACAACCCCTGATAGCTGCAGCACTTCTGAGTCTAGCCTCTGCCTCCTCATTCAGATTTCACTTCTCCTTTACTACACCACCCAGATACTTAAAGCTGTCAAACCCTTCCTGTATTTACCATTTTTATGCTTCTTCTGATTTCCTCAATTTGCTACCATGATATCTGTATTGTCTGCACTCAGTTTCATATGGGTTTGTGTCAGATTACAGAATTTTCAGAAACGTGAACTTCATATAGTCAGGACCATATTTTTGACTTCACGAAAACTCAAATGAAATGAAACAAAATAACTAAAATCTAGGTTTTTGCAGGGGAGCAAGTCCCCTGTGCCCCTACACCTCCTGCAAATTATATATACCAACTGCAAGATTGCATTATAGTGGAGAAAACTGTAAATTCCCCATACAAAGGCTTTGAGTTTTCAGAAAATCAAACATATGCTCTCATCATATGAAGTTCAAGTTTCCAAAGACTCAGTCATCAGACATTAATCTGCAATTGCAGTCTGCGATAATGAGTATCTGACAAGCACACTTAGCTCTGTAGGAATGATAATAAAATAAGGATGGGAGACTATTTCCAAGACCAGTGGAACACAACAAAATGACAGGAATGTTTGGTGCAGATGGGATGTATAGACATACTGTCTTGATCAAAATTCTACCCATTTGCACTGTTATGGTGCTCAAGAAGGAAGATTTACAAAACTGACAACATTGGCTCATCTATGATAATCAAGAAGCAGTTAATGCCTTAGGTTCTAGGACCAGCAGCTCAGGCAAGACAATACTGAAAGTGAGGGATTTGGTAGTTCCTGGCTTGGCATATAAGTCCATATGGCAAGGAGAGTATCCCTCTGGAGATGAAAAGTGATACCAGGTGGCATATCCCATTTCTTTTAACAGTTTGTTTGTCAACAGGTCTCAGAAGCAGATGCAGAGATGCCACTTAGAGTTTTCTGGGTGACTGGAGAAAGTCCATAACAGGCTTGATGATTGCAGTCTTGCCAGGAGTTCAAAGCGGGTGTACAAGATCTAGCAGCAATGAGAAATTTTGTTAAGAACAGATACAGAAATTTTGGTAGGGTAACCTAGGAATAGATAATGACATTCCTGGCAGCTCACTGACAGCAGTGGAAGAAGTCCATCTCTGCTGAGTTAGACTAAGTGACTAGGTTAGACATATTTAATTAAAAGATGAAGCTTACCTGAGGGATAATAGCTGGTCTCCAACTGGAGAAGGATGGGATAGCAGAAGGGAGTAGACACATTAGGCTTACCTTTTCAGGAAGCTTGTGTGGATGTCAACATGGACAATCAGTGAGGTGATTGCTTCATAAAATATTATATCAAGGACGAATTTTGTACTGTTTAGGAGAAAAGAGCTTTTAAAGAAAGTTTCAGGGATGGGGTTAAGGGATGCCTTCCTGGGTCAAGTCTGTAGTTATGCAACAGCTGTTCAGAATGGTACATTCTAAATTCAGACTTGATCAGATAAGAAAAGGACAACATGTGTTGCTAAGGAGTCATAAGACTGAGACACATAGTCTGGTGCATATACGTTTGTTGCTAGGAAGATAATGAAGATCAGGAAAAGCAGCAAAAGGTTAGAATTATGAAACTTCTTATGTATATGATATAAGGAAAATGAATGTGCAAAGTCTGCCCAGGGAGGCTGACTGGTTCCAGTCTTTCAGGACATGATGAACAAGGGGAATGGCAAGGCAAAAAGTGTCAGAAAAATAAATAAAAAAATACAATTGAGATCCTGTAGACTTCTTAACCCTATTAGGATTATGGCACATATGAGGCAGTATTTGCTTCAGCTGGTAGCAATGCATATATCTAATATCTTTTTTTTTTTCTGTTAAATAGAAATTCCAGAGCAGCCTGGCTAGTCCAGCAGTTGTCTACTAAGCAGGCACTACACCTGCATACAAGGAGGAAAGTATACAGTAAGGATAGGTAGGAGGCATCAGTGGGTGCTGATTTGGAGTTAGTAGAATTGGAAGGTGACAGCTTCTGCAATATTTAAAATATGGAACAGGAACAAATGTACCCTCATATTGTGATACTCACTGGAGGGGCAATGACAATGGCATTTTAGTAACTACTCTGATTAAAATAAATAACCTAAGTAATCTGAGGTTAATTTGGAAGATGCAGGTCCAAAAAACCCTAGAAAACATGGACTGTGGATACAAGTTAAACTTCAGTTACATTCCCCTCAGGATGCCGGAACAAGGTAGCCCCATACTCAGTAAGCTGCTTCCTTACCTTTTCAGTGTAACTCTGATCATCAAATCCATTATCACACAGTTTTAGACATACTATGCTTATACCTACTCCCTCCACTGCAAATGATGCAATCAACTGGCAACCTCGAAATATCCTCCCACTTGACAATGCTGTTGAACACTTCAATTCCATCTTCCTAGATACTCTCAACTCCCTAGCCCCTCTAAGAAATAAGCGAATCAAAACTAACTCTGCACCATGGTTGACCAAAGAAACTAAACATATCATGCGTCACAGAGACAAGTCCTGGAAGCTCTACCAGAAAAATAAACTATCCTCCACCTTACTTCTATACACCCAACTTCGCAACCAAGTAAAGAAACTCATTACCAAAGACAAAAAAAACTACTATATTAAACTTCAGTCCAATAACAATAAAAACCCTAAACAATTTTGGAAATCAGTCAATTCCCTTCTTCATCCCAGATCTCAATGCAACCCCTGCCCCAACCCTAATCTATCTGACAATGAACTTAGCTCCCACTTCAATACCTTCTTCACTGAATCCATAGCTAAACTAACCAAAACGTTTCCTAATAACAACCTACCTAACTTCCTTTCCTCTCCACCCAGCAACCCAAACAATAATCCTCAATTTCAATTTCAAACCTGTATCCACATCTTTTATAAAAAAGCTTCTCTCCAAGCTAAAGCCAGGTTCTAATGCCCCTGACAATATTCCCCCTTCCTTCCTCAAACAAGCAGCTGAAGGTATCGCCCTTCCAATTAGTATTCTGATTAATAGATCCTTAACTGAGTCATACGTACCCAAACTTTGGCGTTCAGCCTACATCCTACCTCTTCACAAAGGAGGCAAAAACACCTCTATTTCTAACTTCCGCCCTATCGCCCTACTCTCTCCAATATCTAAAATTCTAGAAAAATGCGCCCACCACCAATTCTTACCCTATCTCATTCATAATCACCTCCTTACACCCACACAGCATGGCTTCCGTCCCGGCCACAGTACCATAACTGCACTATTATCCTTCTTAGAAACTATCAATCAAGCTCGAGACTCTGGACTCATTGTATCCACAATATTGCTAGACCTTTCAAAAGCTTTTGACGCCATCTCCCACACACACCTTCTTCATCATCTGGCTAATCTCAAACTCTCCCCAAACACTCTTTCCTGGTCTGACAGATCTCAAGCAGTCAAATGGAAGAACTCATTCTCTTCCTTTTTGCCTACATCTACTGGTGTTCCTCAGGGATCCATCCTTGGACCCATGCTTTTCAACATCTTCATAAACAACCTTCACATCTTCATCCCTGACACCACAGTCATCCAATACGCAGATGACTCTACCTTGGTCTGCTCTGCCCCAAATCTTCCTGAACTCCAGACCAAAACCCAATTAGCCTTTACCACCACAGAGAACTGGATGCACCAAAACCACCTTTCTCTCAACTCCAATAAATGCAAAATACTTATTTTTCTCCCCTCCAAAGTTTCCTCTGTGGACAAAAACACTTTCAATGTTCTCAGCCAGACTAACGCTGCCATTGAAGTGGTCCCCTCTGCAAAACTCCTTGGCATCACCATAGACGAACACCTCAAATTTGATCTTCATATACAACATAACATAAAGAAAACCCACCAAAAGCTAGGTATGCTATATAGGAACAATCACTTCCTGTCAAACTCCACTAGGCATACCCTGGCAACATCCTTCCTCCTACCTTCCCTTCTATACGGAGCCCCTCTCCTAACCAACTTGTCTGCTACCAACACCTCTAAGCTCGAAGCTTGCTATAATAAGATCTCTAAATTTGCCACCAAATCCAAAGCACCAAGTCACCACTGCCACAGCCTTCATTCACTGAACTGGCTAGAACTCCCTAATCACCTAGACTATCTACAACTAACCACTGCTCACAAACTAATATTCTCTCCTAATAAATGCCCAGCCTTAAAGGACATCCTTCCTCCATACATCCCCAACAGACCACTGAGATCCGAAAACCAAAACCTAATCTCCATTAGTAAACCGAAATGACCAGCTGGCCAGCTTTTACTCTCCTTCTCACTAGGTAAAAAATGGAACTCTCTGCCTACTTCACTTAGGACTATACCCAACACTGAATCCTTCAAAACTCAACTTTTTCTTCACTTATCCTCCAAATGGAAATGCTCCTGCTTTCACCCCACTTAAATTCCATAGCGACTCCTACTCCTACTCAACTATACTCTCATACTTATTCTAATTTCTCAAAATAACTACAACTAACAGACTTTAAGTGACTGTAAGCATATAAATATTGAAAAAAAAAAAAAAATGCCATCAAGTTCTCTTCAACTCTCAAATGTAGTAACCCTACTTGTTTTTACAAACTATATTGTATGTATTTTTTATTTGTAATCTTTATTTGCATTCTGTAACCTATATTGTATTATACTGTTCTTGGAGCTTTATTCTGTAACCTAGATTGTATTATACTGTTCTTGGAGCTTTTCTCCCCGGGCCTCCACTGAAAATGGGCACTTCATGGCCCAGTGGACTTCCCCGGTAATCAAACTGAAATAAATAAATAAATAATTTCCACACAATAGCCAGCTTGTGCCTCTGAACAAAATTCAAGAAAGAAATGTCTATGAGCAACTAATGGAGGATAACATATGTCACAGAAAGATAGCATAGGTTTACAGCAATTTACTCTCTGATTGATCACATACATTCCAGCAAAGAACAGATCAAGCTTATAGTGCTATATTTCTAGATCTAAAAGATGCTTTTGATACAATAGACCATTCCATGCAACTCAATAAACTGGAAGACATCAAATTCTCATTGATGTGGTTTCAGAACTACCTTACTAATCAAACATTTACAATAGTCTGACAACTCTTCTGTAACAGGTGATATTAACAGAGCAGTGTTTCAAGGGCTAGTTGCAAGACCCTTTCTTTTCTCACTACCTATTCATGATCTAACTGGGAACCTTCCACAGACAAACTGTATCTTATATGCTGATGATGTCATAAATAATATGGTAAGAATGTCAGGAAGATTTTAAAGCTATGTAGAACTGGTTTCACAGACAAATTAACTGTTAATACTAAAAAACAAACAAACTACTGTCATGATGTTTGATACACCTGATATCATCAGTATCACAGATGCACTGAGAAATTATACTTTTGACAAAACATCAAAGATATCTTAGCCTAACCATTGCTGAAAACCTCTCATTTCGTATCCTCATCAAGGCCCAATCCAACAAATCTTTCTGTTAACCAAAGGCTTACAGAATTTCTATCTTATCCTATGAGGTCAGGTGAGATACAGTTATAAACGTACATCTCCCCAAAACAGAATATGGTCTGCCTATTATTGCACTTTGTACTTGACAGAATATTCTACTCTACTTCAATCAGCTGAAAAAAAATCTCAGACTCCTTAACCTTGCTAATATCAAACAGTATCACTGCATTACCATATGTAAAAACAACTAGCATACTATCTCTGCTAGGGCTACATTTTTCCTCAACACTCTCACCTATAAAATTCTGATGAAAGTTACTGCCCTCCTCTCTGCAGTAAACTAACCACCAGAGAACAAAGTTATTCCCTGGGGAACTCCAATTGCTTACAACCACTAAGATCTTCTTTCACTTTCACTTCTTGTGAACCAGTGCTCTTCAAGATTGGATAACTGGAATAACATTATTTAAACTGTTAAGAAATCCGAGAAGCTTCAAGAAATCTCTCAAATGTCTTTCTAATGAAAATAAGCAAAGAAAATAAATGCAACTGCTTTAAAGTCATTGGTTGATTTTCGTCTGTGTATGTAAACCAATTGTTATACAGTCTTCATTATTCTATTGTAGGATATAGGATGGGTAACTTACCTTTTTGTATTTTCTTTGTGAAGTTGTCTGTTGTGTCTCTATACTTCATTTCAGTGAGTTCAGTAACACATATTATCTACCTGGAGCACATAGTCCATCTAAACACTAGGGGGTTGTGCTTATTATATAATTGTTAGATATACATGAGATATTGTATTGCCTCTGCAGCTGTTACTTTGCTTGTTTCTGGTTGCCATTTACTCTGTCATCCATCCACAACCCCTTTTCCCATTTTTGCACATGAGGTCGGGTATCAGTCCAACAGTAACAGTCATCTAAAGTCAAGGTTCACACTGCCAGGTGGCTTCTTACACACACTTGTGTGAGTATACAAGCTCTGGTGCAGTATTCTTTTATCATTTTTTTTATTTTGTTATTCTGCATTAATATTTGATTTAGGTTATGTTTACCATTCTTGCCTGCATGGCCTGTTATGTCTGACAAGTACACTTGGACCAGTTCATCTACCCATTTAGCAAGAATTAAAACAATCAATCAAACAAATAAAAGCACTGCTCACAATGTAAGGTCACTGAGCCTGAAATGGTTTCCAGAAAAAAAAAGGATATTTGCTCTGAATGTGATACCAAGTAATAAGGCTAAGATGACACTGAATAGAAGAGTAAGCAAGTTATTACTTGTTAAAGGGGGATTGGAGATTTCTTATGATGATATAGGTGAGAAATAGGGTTATACAGAGAGGATGGGGAACACTTATCAGACAATAATTTGGACCTGTTCAGCTCAAGCCTATCAGGCATGCTACAGCCTTAGTTTTATTATGAAACAATGTAAATAGGGTGGGGAGGGGACTATGAAATAGAGCTTAGAAAACGACACTCGAGAAATAACCTACGTCTGCAAGATAACATTTCAGGATGGTGGTAAAGGACGAAGCCACCCTATCATGGGCCCAAATGTGGTCTGAGCATATCTGTGTTAAGGATGGACACTATTCAGATTAAACAGGGCTATCATTCTTACCTGTTTTAGGGATATCTAGAGGGAAAAGCATGTATTAAAGTAACAAATCTGGAAGTGAGATCATATTTATTATAGTCTAATTAAATACAAATCTGTCTGAACTGTGCTATGTGATGTAAAGGAAAAAAAAAACACAAAGAAGCAATGTGATGTTATTCAATAAGATGTTCAAATTAATTTGTGTGTGCCATTAGTGTAAAGGGATAATGATCCGAGTATGGACCAAGTGGTATGTGCTTGGGAAGAGTCTCTTGTGTCTCCTGTAACTGGGATGGGGAAGATATGCATGCCTATCCTCTGAGGGGAGGTGATGAACTGGGACCATCCAATACAACAGTCCCCTCTAATAGGTGCAGCAGACATTTTACACTCCATGCTTTGAAACACATCGGCACTCAGGGTACTACAGGAACATGCATTTACATTAATAGGGCACTACATCTTCCATGATGATGGGTTTATCCCCCCACCCTGTAAAAGAGGTCTTAGGACTATAATAAATATGGTTTCATTTCCAGAATTGCATTGGATTCATAAACTACCACAGGATATACCTGTGTTAGTGTCTCCCTTGACCAGCTATTACCCTCACTTCAGAATATTCAGATTGGAGTAAACTAATGGGTCTGATTGATAAAGGATGGTTGATGGCTAGCAGGCACAATACCAAAAAGTAGCAGAAGAATAATAAAAAAGTGATTATTCAGTAAAGGCAGCGTTGTTGCCTCACAGCAAGAGGTTCTCCCATTCAGTTCTCGGCTGGAGTGCGGGAGTGCCTTCTGTGTGGAGTCTGCATGTCCTCCCCTCGGTTGGGTGGGCAATCAAAAGACATGCGTAAATGGGCGTGCCTTCATTGAAGGTTGAATGTCGAGCTGGCACCTTGGCGTTCGTTAAAATCTACTGCCAATCATTAGCGGACTGGAGTTCCACTGTCACGATCCCTAACTGGGAAAAGCCGAAAGACAACAACAACATTCAATAAAGGCAGGAAGAAGAGAGTTATCCTAGACAAATTACAAAAGAACTGTTGGTGATGGAGAGGCAGAATGCTTAAAGTGAAACAAATGTATAAGAAAGAAAACATGGATTTCAGATGAGACAGAAAAGGTGAAGTGCATAGGAAGACTGCCCACTTCAATATGTGTGATTAAGGAGGAGTTACCCTTCCCACATGCAATGAGATAGGAATAACAGACAGTTGATTAGGATCTTTCTGAAAGGATTTCAGTCCAGTGAAGAAGGAAAAGGATGCTTTTGGTGGTTTATGCATGCCTTAGTAAGAATTTGGTAGCATCCCATTGGGTGCAGCATGGTTGACAGACCTGGTATTGTTTAGACATGTCTTACAGTTGCTTGCAAGGACCCCCTAAGCTCAAGACATAGTTGCTCAAATAAAATGAAAGTTCTAAGAAATCTTGTGCAGTCTTATAATACCACTCGCACCCTTCGCTCTTCCAACAAACTTCTTCTAAAAGTCATGAAATCCAACAACTCTATTGGAGATTCCATATTTGCTAACTATATTGCTAAAATATGGAATGGTATTCCCGAATATGTATACCTAATACTCTTACTACCTCAAAATTCAAACTTCCTCTTAAAGAACATCTAAACAACAACTGGTTATGTTCCTGTATCATCCCTGGATAACAGTCTGACCCCTCTTCTTCTTAGATGTGTATCTTTTCCCCTAATATTTACTGTATATTTAAACTATATATATATATATATATATATATATATATATATATATATATATATATATATATATATATATATTGTACTGTATTAACTATATGCCTGTCTTACTTTTCTCTTTGCCTGCATTAACTTTTTTCTATTATTTGATTTTACTTTGTGTATGTTTAATTATTATGTACCCTATACTGTAATAACTATTTAGTACCATTACTGTTTGGCATATTAGTCCATTAATGTATTATTATTTTTGCTTTTGTTTTTGGAGATTTTTCTGCCCGGGCCTCCACTGAAAATGGGCTGTTAGCCTTGTTGGACTATCCCAGTAAACAAATGTAAAAATAAATAAAATAAAATGGCTCTAACTGCCATATATTCTGCATAGTGATACCTGTTGCAGTAGCCTAAGCTATATGGATTATTTTCTGTTAAAGATACAACAATTGGCCAGTGTCCAAAGCACCGCAGCACCTTCCACACACTTAAACCGTTGCTCAGCTTGAGCTGAGTAGATTTGGGTGTCAAGCCCTTCAGAGCTTTCCTGCCACCAATGAAAGAGATCTTCTATGGCCTTTCAAGGATCAATGGTCAGCTAACACCATTGCATTGCTAGGCAGATATGTTCCCTTCGGGGAAAAAAAATTCACTTTACTTTTTATGACAGAAAACTTACTTTTTTCTGTAAAACATAATTATGGTAAGAGAAAATGTTTTTAATGACTGTCACATGACATTTGCACACTTGTAAATTGGACTGTTACTCTTTTATGTTTGTGGTAAAACTTTATTTAAACTAAAATAAATAAAACAAATGTGCACATGAATTAAACTTTTCGTTTTGAACATATTGGACTGTCATTTTTGGAAGGAAATTTTTGGAAGAAAGAGTTGGTACATTCTGGATTATCTACCCTTCATTGTATTGCTCCTAGTTTGTTTTATTTATTTTACTGTATCGTGGCTTAATCTAGGAGCATTAACTCCACGTGGAACTTTTATTACATTATTTATTTAAACTAACTTTAAACTATTATTTTAGTAGTTAATGTTGTGCTTTTTACTGTGTTTTAATAGGAGAAATTTACTTTTTACAATTTCCCTGGAAGTAAGGCACATTTTTGGGTTAACCATGGAACAGCCTAAGCATTCCTCAGTTCTACCTTCTTCTAGCCAAAAAAAAAAAAAAAAATGCTAAGCATGTTAAGCAGCCTTTAACACCCTAACGTGCCTCAGGTGGGTGATTCTGCTGTGGCCAAAGCTGGTTCCTTGTACCACTTATCTTTTTTCTTGGATCCTGCTGGTGCAGTCCCTACAGTCATGGACTGGAAGCCATTCAAGTCCTCTGTGGCTATTGGAGTGCCATTGAAGGTCAAGGGAGACCCACCTTTGTTGGTCCTGGTAGAAGGGCAAAGAATATCCATTTGTCTAGCCAGAAAGTTATACTCATCCGTAGGGAGGTTATTGACAATTCCAGGTCTGCTTATTCAGATATTCCTGTCAAAAAGAAAAGAAAATATATATGCCTTCTCCTTATTTCAGTGACGAAGGACAGGAATAATTTATTGGGCTTAGTTCATGGTTAGGTGCAGGCTTCTGACCCTTCATTTATGGGTATTTTTGGTAAAAGAAAAGGTGAGTTTTCATTTTCTGGAGATATTCAGGACTTTGAAACTCTAAATGATTGTAAAGGCACATATTATGTTATCTCCACAGAATTCTGATTCAGATTCTGAGGAGACTGATTTTAGAGAATTCTCTAAAACTATTAGAATGAAACAGTTGTTTCAGTGGCAGCACAGTGGTGGTTCTCAGTATCTCATGAAGGATTATGTTTTTTCATTTGGAATTTCTGGAACCTACTCCTGTTTCTCTGGGTCTGTCTATTTTGGAGGATGTTTTTGCCATAGTCTGCAATTTTCCTGACAGTCATGCCCTTAAAAAGCAGATGGGCTATACAAAGTGCGTCAGTCTTTTAATTTTTTTATTCACTCTTCCCTGATCTGACCCCGTCCCTTTAAATTTAGTGAATCCAGAATTAAGCCAGATATCTTGTTAATACCAATACTTTTGACAAGGATGGAAAGGTTTCTGTAAAGTGTGAAAAAGGTGTTTTTTTTCCTGCAACACTTGTGTTAAGAATTCTTAACTCTCTAGCTGATATGTTGTTGATATATATGTGTGTGTGTGTGTGTGTGTGTGTGTGTGTGTGTGTGTATATATATATATATATATATATATATATATATATATATATATATATGGGTTCCTATGAGTTCATCGAAATGTCAAATCACCGACACTCACCTCTTCGACACCAAACCATCGACTTTCATATCATCGACAATTCGATGCGATCTTCCCCTTACAGGACCCATGGTAGCACTTGTTCCTGTGTTACAACGAGTAGGGTTTACGTGATTCTGTATAATTTACCTTGAAAGTGTTGTTATTTATGTCGTACCAGAGAAACAAGCGCTACCATGGGTCCTGTAAGGGGGAAGATCGCTTACCGGAATTGTCGATGATATGAAAGTCGATGGTTTGGTGTCGAAGAGGTGAGTGTCGGTGATTTGACATTTCGATGAACTCATAGGAACCCTTATATATATATATATATATATATATATATATATATATATATATTGACAGTTTGTGAGAATATAAGTATTTTGGCATTTGTTTTGTCTTATTAAGAGAAATCTGCTTTGTGCAATGGTCTCAAGTGATTACTCATTGTTTGAAATATGCTTATGACTTTGTTGATATCACCTCCAGGGCTGCTATCACTGGAAATGTTGTAAGGAGGTTTACCTGGTTGCACTCTCAAAACCAACCAGAGGATGCCAGAAATTAAATGTTGAATTCTTCCTTGAATATAGAGGTCATTAAAAAGTGTCATGAGAGAGGTAAGATGATTCAAGACATCTCTCGATGTTTTCAGCCCTTCTTCTCCAAGTTTGTCAAGGTATTCAATGTTCCCTATACAACGTTCTTTAATAAACAGAATAAACAGTCCCAAATATCTGTTGGTAAGCAGACATTAAAATAAAAAGCAGTGGCATGGAGGTTCTGAAAAGAAAGTAATATATCCTCAAAACAAAGAATAGCATGACTATATGAGGGATTTTCTTCCCCCTCCTACCCAGGAAGTTCTTCAATCCTTCTAGAAAGTCTCCATTTCTTTTTTTTTTCAGACATATGGGTTCTGAGTGCAATACGTCAATGGTACAGATGACAGTGGGAGTCTCTACTACCTTCTAGGGGGATTCCTCCTCACCCACCAAACCAAACTCTTTTTTTTTTTCTTCTCTACTGTCATCCAACATATGCTCATTCAGGGGGTGATGGAAGCAGATCACCCCCTCAGTTAGGAGAAGGGTTTTATTCAAGGATGTTTATTGTGTCAAAGAAAGAAGATTCTTGGAGGCCCGTTCTGGACCATTCCTTTCTGAACCAGTTTTGATAATGTGCAAGCTCAAAGTGTTGCCATGTCTCAACTAGTAACCTCTTCTTCCCCATTTGAGTTTTCTAGTGACCTTTTATTTAGATATCATCTAATTCCTACTCATCCAGATTTCTGATTTTTCTTAAGGTTTTCTGTGTCAGGATCACATTATTAGTTCTTTGCATTGCCCTTTGGGCTATTTATGCCTCGAAGGGTGTTCACAAAGTGCCTAACTCATGTGATAGCCTCCTACATACTGCAAGGTATTCATATTTTTTCATAATTAGATAACTTGTTTTGTCTTTGCAGAGTCTTCTTAAAAGAACCAGGAATCTCTCAGTTGGGACAAGGGATATCCTACACATGCTGTGATTCCAAAAGAACATTCAGAAGTATTTTCTGGCCTCTTCTTGCAGGATTTTTTTCTGGGGTGTCTCTTGAACACATCAGTTCAAAGAGCTTTCCCTCCATAGGGAAAAGAAAACAGATATGTACTTAGATCTGTTCCTGAGGGTTTTCCATTCAGACTCCTGTTTCAGCAGAGGGAATTTCTCAGGATTCTTGGTCTTGTGGCATCTGTGATAGTCATGATACCTCTTGCAAGATGCCAAAAGAGAAGCACACAATTGTACCTGAAATCTTTAGGATCCCAGTATCCTTGACTTTTCCGATCCCAGTTTGGAATTTGTAAACAGTGAGATTATGCAGTGGAGACTGCACATTTCTCAGAATCCAGGTTTCTCTTTCTTCTGTCAGTCACAGCAGACAACCCAGACTTTGCATGTGGAGCAGTGTCAATGGGAGTACAAGTGCAGGGTCTTTGGAGCAGAAAGACAAACCAAAACATTTAAATATAAAAGAGATGTTAGCCCTCTGAAATGCTTTCAACTATCTTAATAATCTGTAATCTTTGGGATCTCTGCAAGTGTAACCATACAACACCACAGTGATGTGATACCTGTACAGGCAAGGGGAAACCAGATCATACCCTCTCTGCATACTAGTCAGGGATATATTTTTTTCAGAACAATCTCACTCTGCATGCATCTTGCATACAGACTATGTTGCATACATTTGAGCAAGATGAATCTATTACTTTTTGGTGCACCCACCATAATAAAACCATTCCATGCAGGGAAAAATGCTCATTCTATCAAGGCCTTTGCTTCATCAGTGGCTTTTTGGAAAAGACTGAATTCCAGAGATATTCTAGAGGCAGCAACTTGGTCCTGTGGGCATACTTTTGTAAAGCACTATAAACTAGATTTCTTCTTCAGGTGTAGGACAGGCTGTCCTAGGACTAGTCTCTAGGAGACTCTCACCCTTCCTCCTCTTAGTCTTTCTAAGATATAGTACTCTAACATATAGCTTAGGCTACTGCAGCAGTGGTCAGTATGAAGAACATAATACAGTTGTGTAAGTAAACTTCCCATAAATGTAGATGTCTGAATGATCACTGCTGCAGTAGCTTTTCCATCCCCCTTATTTTTGTATGTGCTTCATGCCATAGTATGGACATCATCCTTCTTATGGCTTTAGCTTCTGTCTCTCTGTCGGCTTCTTGGCATGAAAACTTTTAAGAGCTTGGCAACAAAACCTGACTTTTAGTGAGCTGAGCTTAAGCTGACTAATGGTTTGAGCATGTGGAAGGTGTCCTGTATCTTTGCAAACTGGCTGGCTAGTATACCCTTAGCTTAGATTAGGCAACGGCAGCAGCAATCACTTTTAACATTGATTATTATAGCAAGATAACACAACTGTACTTTTCTCATACTTCAGTGCTTGCTTTACAGGAGAGAGACCATAAGTTTTACTTGGCAATTATGTGTACTCTGATATTGGTTGTCCTTAGGGAAAGAGCAGGACTGATGCTCTATTGCCTATTGCCTGTCAGTGACCGTTATTTGTTGTTTATTTATTTATTTTTTTTGAGGCACAGTGACTCTGAAGTAAGAATAAGAATGCAAATGAATAGGAGTGTTGTCACCCTGCAAAAATAAATGTATCTGTATTTTATTACGTCGTAAAGTAATGAGTTCACATAGACAAACTATAAAAATATTTGTACGTCAGCTACTATTTGCAAGGTGTTTAGATGAAGCCTATATGATGAGTTTTAATGAGTCAAGTAAATGTGGATCTTTTAGGGACACCTATAGGGAAGGGTAGGTGGATAAGTTGAGTAATTATTTTATTTTATTTTAAACTTTCTAACTGGGAAAAATGGACCCATTTCAGTTTCAGCCCATGGAAAACATGATAGTTACGTGACATTATATACACAGTGAATGACAAAATGCACAAAATGCATTATATACACAAAGTGAATATCATAGTTGGCTTGAGAGAATAAAACTATATGTGTATATATCTATATATATATATATATATATATATATATATATATATACACACACACACACATATATATATATATATATATATATATATATATATATACATATATATATAATATATATATATATATATATATATATATATATATATATATATACATATATATATATATATATATATATACACACATACACATATATGACCCACGCACACATGGGTCTACTGCAGTAGATCGAACATATTACAAGTTCGAACCACATATGGCCGAGACCATATGTTCGAACTTGTAAATGTTTGATTGGACTGAATGGAGATCTCCGTACAGTACAGAATGGGAAGATTTCCCTTTTCTACAATGTAGTGCGATATTGGAGTTGGTATATTTAAGTAAGGGTGGGGGGTGCAGGGGGCATAGCCCCCCTGCTACAGATGTTTAATTTTGTTTTTTGTTGTTTTTTTTTCTTTTTTTACTTCAATATTTGAACTATTACAAGTTCAAACATATGGTCTCGGCCATATGTGGTTTGAACTTGTAATATGTTCGATCTACTGAAGTATATATATATCACACACACACACACATATATATATATATATATATATATATATATATATATATATATATATATATGTATATATATATATATATATATATATATATATATATATATATATAGAGAGAGAGAGAGATATCACACACACACACACATATATATATATATATATCACACACACATAGATATATATATATATATATATATATATATATATAGAGAGAGAGAGAGAGAGAGATATCACACACACGCACATATATATATGTATATATATATATATATATATCACACACACATATAGATATGTATATATATATATATATATATATATATATATATATATATATATATATAATCTCACACATATTATATATATATATATATATATATATATATATATATATATATATATATATATATATATATATATATATATATATAATCTCACATATATATATATATATATATATATATATATATATATATATATATATATATATATATATACACAAAGTGAGTGAAAAAAACAATATATACATGCATTATATAGAGAATATAAAATAGCAATGACCTACTGAAAGAATCACAATCAAAAATAGAGTTAGAATAAGGTATGCAAATGGAAGAAGGAAATGCCAGGTTATGGTATATGACCAGAGATAGCAGTAGCATTTTCCTAGTGTCTTGAAATGTGCTTTTATTTGTTAATGGAAAATGGGGTAAGAGGAATTATCTTTAAGAAAAGAATTGAGAGATTCCCTCAGTGTGGAACCGAGGACTGAGAAAGCATGAACTGTGCAGTGAAGCCTAGTTTCGGGGGTTTGGAGGAGAGGACATGAGTGATTAAGATGTCTAAAGAGATATGCTGGTGCATCTCTGAATAATCTGGAAGCTAGTGGTGGGAAGGTCTCACTCTTGATAAGTTTAAATAGCTAAGAAGCAAGTAGAAAGTCAGCATGTTATTTCATAAGTTAGCAGTAAGATTTTTTTAATGGGTTTGCAGAGGTTTCTTGTAGAAGGAGTGAATCTGTAAATGGCATTTGAAATTGACTGAATGATGGATATATTTCTTTTAGAAGCTGCAGCAATTAGCAGGATACGGTATTCTAGTGGAGTGAGTAAGATATCTTTACCTATGGCATTCCTACAGGGCCTAGATAGAAAAGGACCAGGGGAGACTCTATTAGCCCATAATTTGAGAGAGTTGATACTGTGTGTGTGTAATCTAGGTGTATTTGAAAATTTAGGAAAAGGTCAAACCAAATCCATAGGTATTTGAATGAGGTGCCATTTTCAAGTGTTATTAATATAGTCAAGGATTTTACAGGCCTGAAGATATATGTGAGCTTTTGCCTACTGCCAGAAATCATTGCTTTTGTCTTAGAGGAGTTCAGCAGTAATTGTTAATCATTGATCAATTGAATAAAGGTATATCAGTCTGAACTTCAAGTTCAAGAGGAGACAGACAATTGTTGAAGTGCAAAAAGACAGCATAAAGCAAGAAAAAAAGGATATTTGTTAATGTAGATAGCAAAGAACAGAAGTGCCAGAATAGATCCTTTGAGTGACACTTTCCTGCAGAGGGATTGATGTAGACGTTGATGAACTGAAACTAACTGAGAAGTAGCAGTTGGAAAGGTAGTTTTTGAACCAGGGCAGTGTGTCATCATTAATACCCATTTCAGTGAGATGGTCCTGGAGAACTGAGTGATCCATAACATCAGAGGCTCTGGTGAGGTCAATAAAAATTACTCCAGTAATTAGGTCTTTGCCATTTTAAGAATGTTGTTAGATTTTCCACAGATTGCTTTGGATGTTTTGCAAACAGACCAACAGATGCATACTTTTTGAGAGAAAAGGTGGCATTGGTTGATGTATTGTCTGAGTTACAAATAAAACTTTTTTTCCAGAATCTTTCCTAGGGTATGGAGGATAGAAATGGGCTAGAAGACTGATGGACTGAAGATACTGGGTTTCTTAGGCAGTGGTTTTACATTGGCATCCTTCCAGATATTAGGCATAATATTAAGTGTGATACACAGTTTGTAGATGTCAGTACCAGGGGGGGGATATCAAGTTTAATCAGTTCATGCAGAGGGTAGATGTCCTTGGATGTGATAGCTTTGAAGTAGCATGTAGGGATGTATGGAAGAGAGGTGGCAACGCCAGATGCAGTTTGGGATTGGCTACAGAAAGGGCAGGGTAGGTTGCTGAAATGAGAAAGGAAATTAGAGGCAGAAAGTTTAGAGGATTTGGAATTCATGGAGGGAAGGCTTTTCCATCCTGTAAGACAGTTGACATCTTTCCAGAAGTCTTATTACTAAGACATTATTAGTGAAGTTTGGTATGATTTTTATCAAGTGAATTTGATGATGGCCTATTGTTTGCTTGGCAAGGTTGCATAGCTGGGTGTAGCACTGTCTGTTATAGCAGTAGGAAGGGCATTCCAAGAATGCCATGCCTTGTGTTTGAGTTGCAGAAGAGCTTTAATGTTGATGTCTAAAGGTGTAAAATGACCTTTGTTTTTTCTGTAAAAAAACTGTTCACATGCATCATTAAGCACATGGGCACTCTTATTAAAAGAAACAAAAACAAACAAAGCAAACAAAGAAAAGAACAGAGGTCATTTCACACCCATGCATAAAAAAACAAAAAAAAATGTTTTAAATATTGCTTCTGAATGTGGAAGGCTAAGTGTAGTAAGTCATGTTTACAGCATTAATATTCATGGAGGGCAAGAAGAGGTTATGTTATTCTAGGTTCCAGCTCTAATAATGCTGGATTAGCGTAGGTAAGTAATCGTTATTGCCCCCTGCCTTCCCATGAGTATTAATGCCATGAATGTGGCTTGTTATATTTAATCTTTTACTTTCAGAAGCATTATTTAAAACTTAATATTTTTTCAAAGGTTTCAAAATGCGCTTTTCTTTTCACACAAAACGTGTTTGCAAGCATAAAGATGCAAAGAAACACTTTCATGTTTGGAAAGAAATGCATGTTTCATGCCTTTAAATGTGATCTTTAAGCTCATAGGTTATCCAGTTGTTAATTTAAGTTTGTATAATCTTTGGATTACTGGGAAGCAGTAGTCTTGCTGGTCAGTTAGTATAGAGGTGACCAGTTCTGCAGCAGTGTATTGTCAGAAGAGCACAAAACAGTTGACCAGTCAATCATGGAGAGGGTGAATTTAAGTTTGTTGATGCTATTCTGTGATTTATAGCAAAAAGATATGAGCTTTGGGGGTTCGTTTTCTTATGAGTGATGGATATGAAAACTAGTAGGGCAGTGGTCACTGAGAGATGGTGGATGGATGGTGATGTCTGACATAAGAGGTCTGTTGGTTACTATGAGGTTTAGGAGAAAGTGGTGAGATGTATTGAGGCTGGATTTAATAGGATGAGATATGAACTGGGTGAGGTAGAACTGTATTACAGAGTATGCAAGTCATTGGAAATGGGCCTGAACTGGCTGAGACTGAAGTCTCCAAGAATTATGAGGATTTTGATATGACTTGTGGAAGAAGTCATTCTTTATTAAGTTACTTAGTTTGAGGAGTGGAGAGGGAGATGGTAGATATGCTACAGTGAGATTTAGTATGGTATTCTTGTGGAAGGGAATGGATGCAAGTAGCCAATTGAAATAATTTTTTGTTGGTGTTTCCTTGAACAAGTAGTTAGACACTTAAGTGTGACTTGAACAGAAAGATAGTTCCATCCCCTTCTCTTCTGCCTGGTCTGGGGTAAAAAAGTAATTATAACCATGGAAAATGATGTAAAGAGGGAATGTTAGCCTTAACTCATGATTCTGTGATAGAAACTAAAACAGGCTTGTGTAAGGAAATGAAGACCTTAATGTGGTCAGTTTTGTTAATTATACTTTGTGCACCTTTTAGGATGCAAGACAGTGGAAATGGACTTGGGTTAGCTCTGATGCTACCTTGTAGCTGGAGTAAGATTAATGAAAGTCTTTGGATATGTTTGGGTTAGTGCAGTAGATAATTAAATGATAATTTAATGTATATGTACACCTATGTGTGTGTGTGTGTGTGTGTGTGTGTATATATATATATATATATATATATATATATATATATATATATATATATATATATATATATATATATATATATATGTATATATACATACCTGTACATATATAGATGGAGAGATGGATGTACAGCAGGAATAATTAACCAAAGTAGTTTGAGTAATAAGTGTGGTAGGATTTGGTAATGGAGGGAAAATGGGGGATATGTATGGGATGCTTAATGTGGAATGAAAAAAATATTGCATAGTAGTTTTAAATAGAAAGTAAAGCTGTGCAAGGAAACTTTTCATAACAGCAGATGTTGAAATGATCACAGCTGCAGTAGCCCTAGCAACATGTGTCCTTGGTGATATGTAGCCCAACAGCAGTCCATCCTCTTAAACCTCCAGTGCACCCTAAACATGCCCAAACTGCTGGGTATGAAGTCTTGTAGGATGAAGCACTGACTTTATTGAATTTTATCAAATAAAGGAAGCTCGCAAAGAATGTATAGTTAGTTTTGATACAGCTCCATAAAACATTCATATCAGTACCAGTGAGGTTATCAAGCTGAAGCTATAAGAAACAGATTATTGCTTTCAGGAACAAAAAAGTAACCACTAGTATGATGGAAAAAGACCTGAAAATATGTGCAATAGAAAAACAGTCTTTTTCATTTGAATGCATATTTCAGCTACATGCATAAAATAACATAAACCAGTATTGTTCAAAAGTAATTTATTTAAATTCTATAAAGTATACAACAGGCACTCAGCAATTACAGTTGCAGGGAAATACAGGACAACTCAAAACAATTAATTATATGAAAGACATGTTCATATAGTTTACATCAAAACAGTACAACTGGCCAGTCAGAGATTTGTGCCAGACATTGCACTTTGACAAAAGAAAGACATTAATTTCTAGAAAAAAAATATAAGAATTTCAAATATAGCTAAAAATGTGCAAAATAAATTACAACAGTAACATATTAGGTGGCAAAGCAATGCAACATGTGAATGTTTCTTAATGTTTTCTTTATGCTGGCAGAGCCTGAGACAATTGAATTCTGTCAAAGTCTCAACATCATAATGACTACATTATTCCAAATGACAGGTAAAAATAATGTGGCTGTAAAAATGTTAAAATGGTGACTCATTTAGGTTTGATGACAATGTTTATGAAAACAGGGTTACATTTGCAACAGAAATGTACATAACGCCTTTTTCCTGTTCTGCTGAGTAATGTGAGCAATTCCCTGTGATTTCTGATTACACATTAAAGTGTATAGTGACACTGTTTTCTAACTGACAACTAAAGGTATGAAGTGGAGGAATTTAGCTATGCACTGGTGAACAAGAAATGCTTGTCTGATCTACTTAGCAAAACAGGAACAAAGAATGTAGTAGGTAAATTAATACATTTATTCAACCTGCACAAATATTTATACATTTCACAGAAATGATGTGGTATCTCATCACAGATACACAGCTCAGCTGCTGATTAACAGAAATAAGAGAATCACATTATCATTTCTGCAAGTCATCATCATCATCATCATCTTTACAGTAATAAAGGCTTAGAAACTGTTTTTCCTTTTTTAAGCAGAAAGAACTTCAAAAAGTAGCAAGCTAAGAAAGGACATTTTTCAGAGGTGTGTGTGTGTGTGTGCGCCTGCGTGTGTCTGTGCATGTGTATTTGTTTTTGTCATGCAGCATAACATTTAGTCAGAAATTCTTGTTGGATGCCACAATTTTAAGGCACTTGCACAATGCCAAACAGCTGTATTATGATTAAAAAAAAATAAAACAAGCATATTATTTTAATGGTTTACAGCTGAGATGGAATTCAGTTCTATTGACAGGACAATGGCCTATAATGTAAGTACATTATACATGAATGACGCCAAAACTAAACAGAATTATGTGGTAAATAAAAATATTGACATAATAGTATGCTTTATTAAGGTTAATGCATAATTCTACTGCTTCAGTAGTTTCGTGGTTTACTTTAATTCAGCATTGTTATAAATATTCTGAACTATTTGATTTAATCCAAAACAATTTTACATCGTCTTTTGTTTTTTAAACACAGTGCTAGTCGGCTGTTTAAATTTGGAATGAAATATGCCTCAAAAGCAGTGATTTGCAGAAAAAGAAATGCACTCAATTCACTGATCATGTATTTTGTGTTAAGATACGTAGATAAAGTTTCACTAGTGATGCTTGCTGATATTTCTTTCAAAATAAGTAATGCAAAATGTTTACATCTTAGTGGCTATTTAATGGCATTTCATTATGTAGAAGACATTCTCAATAATTTTGAGGTATTACCATAGAAATATGGACATAATTCTGCCAAAAGTTAAAAGAAATGCACTTTGATGCATAAGTAATTTCCCATCAGAGCTCTATGATATGAACTCTATACTAACTGTGTTGTAATATAATTAAATGTGTTTTGTGGAAGGGTATCTGACAACTTAAACTGTTCTTTGAAGTAAAACAGCTCTGCCATCATACTTTTTTTTTTTTATGAGGAGGATAGGATTCTGTTTATCAGGATTTCAGAAAGTACAACTGCCATTATAACACAGATGAAAAGAAACAGAAATGCACTGTTGACAGGCAAGCAATCGCCTCATACTCAGTATGTCTAAATATTAGACAAAAGAACACTTTGTTATGTAAAGGGATCTGAAGGTAATATGATTATGTTTACCAAATTCCTATAAGCACACTCATTTAATATTGAAACTTAGTGTTGCTTTGTATACAGTCAATATTTTCCTAAGCTTGATTTTGGATGTTATTTAAGGTTAACTTAAAAAAGATACCAAATTTAAGAGATACAAATAATCACAGTCATATTATGCCATTTAACAGGACAAGTAGTTCTAGTAATACAAAAAATGCTCCTCTAATTATTCCATTGCAGTAATGCCACAATGTTTTTTAATGAAATAAATAATTAAACATTTTGCAGGGATATAGTAAAATTATATATTTCTGTTCTATGATAAAGCAATAGGACAATGATCAGTACTGTAACTTCAAAAAGTTGAACTACCACCAAAGTTTCTTCATCTTAAACAGAGCTAAAATCAGGTAAATAAATTAAAATTACAAATAAAAAACATATTTTGACATGAACATTTGCTACTACAACACTGTCTGAGCAATATTTGTCAATTGGATAAGTGAAATGGTGCATTTTTGGATATTTTTCAGAAATGATCTGGACCACTGGATCATGCGGAGTTATAATACACTGGAACAGTTCAGAGCTGTCAATGGACAAGCATTCTTTTAGATGAAACCTGCAGTATCAAACGGATGTCTACATAAATATGGGGATAACATGCAAACTCCAAATAGACAGTGAACAAAGACAAAGATTAAACCCCAGTCCCTTGAACTGTGAGAGAGAAATTTTAAGCAATGAACCACTATACTGTTTATTTTAACTTGCAATTAGTGAGAGCTACTCAACTGTTGATCAAAGGGTATTACTGAGTAAACTTATAACACGCAGAGTGAATACGTTGCTATTTACCTATATCCTGTTGTGTATTAATGATATATTTAGCAGTCCCTTTTGCAGTAACATTTATTTAAAAAAATATCTTCCACTAGAAAACTGTCTGGCAAATGTAAAGGTGTCCTGTTTATATCTGCACTGGAAAGTCAAAAGTCATTTTGTGTAGCACTAGGGGGAATGTCGAAACCACATTGTTTCTGAAAAATCTGACATTTGTCGAGTGTGTGTGTTTCCAGAAAACAAAACTACCTAAGTAGTGACTATCTTGTGTAGACTGGGGCATGCAGTAATCCCAAGTCTTGGTCTGATGTAGAAGATAATGAAAAACAAGACATGTTCAGTATAAGTCACAGACAGTAAGATGTACGGTCTCCTCAATGAACGACCTACAAAAATTACTAGAGAAATGGACATCAGGATAGTTTTGTGGTGGAAAGCTACCAAATAATCTTGTCTTTAAATAAACAGTTGGTTGAGTTGCAGTTCTTTGCATGACTCCCAGCTTACATATTTGCAGGCTTCCAGAACTACAGTGGTGATTATGTATCTCCAGGAAAGTGTCCTAAAATCATCACATTCACTTTCTATATGAAATCTTCCCATTTTTAACTTAATGTGCTGTCCTGATGCACATTAGCTATTACTTAGATTGCTATGCTATTCATACCACATCACAAACAATCCTTGTGATAATACTTCACTGAAACAGCTATGGTATTTAATATTTACACTCAAAGCACACATTCATCAAGGTCTTGGCTCAATTCAGTATGAAAACCGCTTATGCTGCTATCATCAAAAGGTGTGTTCTCAAAATAACAGAGAAATGTTTTTGTATGTTTTGAAGGTGATGCAGTTAGCCCTTGCAGAATCTTTTTCAACAGCTGCTGCTTGTGCAAGGCTCCATATCAATGGGGAGTGTGTGTGCTCTAATACACAAAGTCTAATATTTAATAGGCTATACAATAATTCAAACATTCAAAACCATTTTTCTTGTTTAGTTTTTTTTATGCAGGCACAAATATTACTTTAATAATTAATCTGGTTTTATTGCTTTTACTAATACTGTGAGTTGTGCAAACTTCTATGATTTTTTTTACTTTTCATATATTAATACTTTAACTTCAAACCATATTGTTTCAAGCCATCAACAACTAGCTTAAACAATCTGTATATGTATTTAATATCAGTTCAATATTTCAGGTAAGCCTGTTCTACAAACTGTGTTTTATATATATATCCCATCATTACCTGCAAAACCACAATTTTGATTTTAGGTGATGGTTGCACTTTATGTGCTTACCAGAGCCATGGAATGGTGCAACATTATATTTAAAAAAAAAATTGCTTATGAAAAAACAGAAGTTTTACAATATAGTAAATCTTCTACAATCCCCCTATAATGAAATATCCTGCATGTGACCGGAGAAATAACCTTTGCCTATGGAATTTCTGTCTTGATGTTTGACATGTTAAACTGCCATTTCCAATAATTTCAGGGTACAGATGAAATAAATTTTTTTATAATGTAGAGTATTGTGTAGGGGGTTATGACTGTATCACCAATCAGGTACTTGCATATTATTGCAATGAGATTTTTAACATCCTGTAATTCGCAAAATAACTTTAGCTTTCAGTAAAAATGAGTATGTGCACTCCAAATTACTACTGTATCACATTGCTTGGATAACAGGCGCAGGAATAACAAACAAAAGTAGGAGTTTGTCAACCAGCTGCTGGTGGACAACATTTTTCCTCAAGCACATTTTTTAAAACACTCAGCCTACAACCACTTTGTGTACTACACTGACCAGAAAAGCAGAGGAACTGTACTACTACTGAAATGAGCTTCCTAAATCAATACTAGCTTTTTCTTGTACTTACTACAGTTAAGATTTCTGTTCTACTTTCCGAACACTTGGTATAATGAA
The DNA here is from genome assembly GCF_019279795.1 of Protopterus annectens. NCBI lineage: Eukaryota > Metazoa > Chordata > Ceratodontiformes > Protopteridae > Protopterus > Protopterus annectens. Next base: position 673,571,125 of record NC_056748.1, on the reverse strand, counting down.
CGTTGAACAGAAATATCACTTTGCTAGATTTCTCATAGGCAGACAGTGCACCAAAGTTGCTAATCAGTATCACAATCACAACACAGAAATCCTCATCCACGAGAAAACTGTCCATGAAACTGAGGTTAACCTACCATTCAGATAACTGTCCAAGAGCAGAAAGAAGGACTCAAGATTTGATGCTAATATAGCAAAACTGACTTGCTCACAACCTGCTTGCAATTATACAAAATACAGGCACAGCTTACTTATTTCTCTGGAAACAAACCTATCTAACAGTATAGTGTTGTGGATGTATGGCTTACTAAATGTAAATGACAGCAAATGGTTTCAGCCAGTGAAAACATTATGAATTACAGGATGTTAGAAATCTGGTTGCAATAATATGCAAGTACCACAAATCAAAAATATTCTTTAATGTATTCAAGAAATGAAGTCAAAAATTCTCTTCTGGGGCAAAGCTAAAGATATGAGTTTTTTAAATCCATTATGAGAACACATTTATAAGTAATTATGATCAATTACTTGGATGCAAGTTATTGTAATGCATGTAACTTCAGCTGCCTTAATGTATTACAAGTTAATGTTAGATCATAAAGTGTATTTTTACAACTTTTAAAGCTGTAACACACTTAGAACCACCATACAGAATGTGGCCAGAAAATAAGTCTACTTCTGATGAACTAATTGTTTTAAAAGCTTTTAAACACTTACTGATATTCTGTGCAGCAGCAAAAAGTGTTTTACAGATTTTGAATTACAATTTTCCAACAGTGTTCCATTGTGGTGGTTGTGAATTACAGTTTGTGACCAGATACATGTTATGCGGTCTCAGAGGCATTTGTCCCAGATGCTGTTGACAGTAAAAGGGGTGTGTCATTCTCTGCCAGTCTCTGGGTGGTATTTAATACCAAACTTGCAGTACATTAGCAGTAAAAACCAGCAGAGTAACTTCTGAGTTTTTCCTCCACCTTCGCCACTTGGACTTCTGTGTGAGCTATTGCTGTGTGGCCTCCCTTCCCTTTCCTGGAAGAGTTTAACTGTGTGCATAATAGAATGAGCAAATGATCTACAATGCTGTATTGGTGAAACTGTCATGCTTGGCTGAGGTGACCTTATGGGCACTGTACTTGGCTTGCAGCTGGGCATGCCATCTGGGGGTTATCCGTCACCCTACCCAATAAGGATCCATCCTGCACAGTGAGGTTTCATAGGTTATGATATCACTATTTCAGTGAGATTATCTTTTGATATTGTCTTGATTGTTCAGATATTACAATGTTGATGTCATGCAAATAAACTGGTCGCATTGGCATTTATGTGTCAGAGTGTTTATGTTGAGTAGTGGGCTTAGAGACAATAACATCTCTGAAAGATACATATGAAAACAGGTTATGCACATCTTTGATATTAGAGATGTATATAAAAAAGGCTGTAGTGCACGGAGAGCCGTTATCATGCCCAACTGTCAGTTAATGACATCCTAGTCTAGCACTATAGCACTGTGAGGCCTCATTGGTGAATTTATGACCAGTTAAGAAAGATTATTTTTTGATATTATCTTGATTGTTTAGACATTTCATATCATGTGTGGCACTAGCCTTAATTTCTTAAAGTGTTGGTCAGTAAATAGCAGCAGCAAAACATGAAATCGGTTAATTTTCAACTCTGTTTCTCTCTGCTTTCTATATTACACTCACTAAAAAGGGATTTTGGAACAAGCTGCTTCCCTTACACAAGGAATATGTAAAGTGCTTCCTAACTGCATTACTGGCTTTCAAAGTTGTCACGACATTTCACTGTTTTTTTTTCCTTTTTTTGTAGCCAGTAGTACATGGGACAGGTAGATTTCCATGCATTATAAAGAATTTTGATCAGATCTCCAATTGTAACTTAATACTATGTTTTCTGACATGGAGGCCAAGACTGACCTTGAGAATGAAGCTCTTTATGTGAGTTCCTTACCATCCATGTCTCAAAAACATAATAAGCAAGATACAGTCGGCGACACAATCATAATCCTCTATGCCTCATTTCTTAGTAAATTGACACATTCTGTATTCTACAAATACTTTTACAATAAGCATTTGGAGGATTCCTATACAGGCTGATATTTTCTAACATACAGTATATTAAATCTCATGTTGTATAGCGCTACCTAATTCATTAAAGTGAAAAAGTATATGACTTGTACAATGTAACCATCATATATAAGGATTTCACATTTCTTTTCTGTTAGGTATCACAATAGCTTTTAAAGTCTTTCAGAAAAAGATTCATATTTATTACAAATTATTATTTTGTATACAGTTCAGTGGCTGTAGTTTCAATCAGGTATATGGACCTCAGCACCTGTACTTTTAAAAACATCCTAAAACAGATTATTGTGCATGCTTAAAAAATAATAAGAATTCATGTTGCTGGTGATACCTGAGTGAGGTGCCCTAGATTGTTAAATCTCATACTGGAACAAGGCCAGCCCATACAGGTTAACCATATACTTGTACGTATAGTTAACAGATTTGATGTTGTAGGAAAATAGAGATAAATAGGACAAGGCAATTATACTTTTTTGCAAATCTGAATGACCTTCAAACTAAACTTTGTTTTATAAAGTATTGCAAATCAATCCTAAACCATACAAAGGCAATATAAAATAAAATAGCATTTCACTGTGCAAAATATAAGTCTCAGATACTTTTATATAGTAGTCTATCTGTGTCTTTGTGATTTCGAACTCCTGCATACAGTATTAGCAAGAATACTAGACATTTCTTTGTGTCAGTAAGAAGGGAACTTTATATCGACTATTTGGAGCTTGCATAAGGAGGCCAAGAAGATAAGGCAATACATTAGTTCATTTCCTGGTCTTTTCTACGTCCTCAGTACAACAAATCACATCATCTTCTAAAAATGTGGAAAACATACATTATGCTGCAGAGTCAGTGGTTGTCAAATGAAAGTATACATGCCAATTTTGATTTAATGGAGAGCGATTTAATATTCATAATCATAAAATAAAGCTATTAATTTAAAGAACAAAATATCTTGTGATAAGTTTTTTCCTGTGGTTTACAGACTGAAAAAAATATGACACCTTGAAATTTTGGTTAGGTGGCCTGCAAATGAAGAACTATCATTACGTGAGAGACAGTATGCATACAGAAGGGGTCGCATTACTCTAATGGTAGTCATTTTCCACAAGAATGCCATTACTGAAATATGCTAATATTACAAGTGGATATTTTTTGATGTGACTATTGACCAACTGAAAAAATATGTATTGTTGTAGGTATGCCAATAACAATATTATAAAAATGTATTCAGTACAGAATTATACAGTCAAGAATGTTTTGACAGTGGTTCCCAATATATTTGCAGTGATGAAAGTAATGTTTTAGCTACTGTGCTTATGTCAAAAAAAAAAAATCAGTCTTGTCATTAAACTTGTTTCTGAAAAATACAGAGTTTCAACACTGGTTTAAAAAGACTTTGTTCTGACCAATATGTTAATGGTCTTCTGTTTTATATATATATATATATATATATATATAGACACTGGCCTATCATATAAGACCTTACACAGTAACTATAAAATTTGAGATTACCCTGGGATCAAACATTGTAGGCATCTACAGTACTAAATTACATTGCTATTTGAATGTAAATGTATGTCTGAATCTGAAAAATGAATAAACAATGGATTTCTTTTTTCCTCATAAACTGAGTTTGTATCCTAATATTTAAAATAGCAATTCAAGGATAGCAGCAAAAAAGAAAAAAAAGTTATTCACCGATGAAAAGATTGCTCCAGGACCCACCATAATATTTGCTAATTTAAGTTCAATGTATGTCTTATGAGAAGCATTATTTTCTAAGCTGAAAGTCCTAATGCCACTGTAGAAACTGTAGCAGCACCAGTCAAGGCATCATGGTGACCCAGAGCACTGACGCTGATCCTCTCACTCCATTGGATACTGGCAGCCCTATCCCAGAGAAGCTGTCCTAAGCAAGGCAGAAGCAGGTGAAAGAAAACAACTAGAAATCAATGTCCCATCCTGAGTTGTCATCAGGTGGTGGTTCTTCGGTGTCTTCTGGGAAAGTATCAAAGTTGCTAGTGTCAGTTGGAGATGCTACCTGCAAAACACAATACAAAGGATTTTGAAATTTGAGAGAAAGTAAAATAAAATCAACATGAGTTATTACTGCTATCACCCATATAAATTGTTAATAACATATTTAACTGAATAACAATGCTAAAAATAACATCTTTTGAGTTAAAGCCCTATTTGGTGTATCAAGTGTAAAATCCTTTTAATTTAAAGACATTTGAAAAAATGCATAACTAAAAAGTACCTTGTAATCTTAAATCTTAATTAATCTTTAAATTAATTTCTAATATGTCTTTGCTTGTTTCTTGCTATAACTAGGAATATTCATTTTCCCGCAGAACTATCTCTATTTCTGATATAATTCATGAAAGTAGTAAAGTATGACAGTTTTGAGCAGCTCTAAACCACCTTTCCTTCATTAAGAAGAAAGATGGAGTACTTGCAAGACTTACAGATTTATTCCCTCTACCAAAATGGTCAGCATCAGGCAGCAGTTTTCTATATGAAGGCTCAAAAATAACTGCTTTCTTCAAATCGGTATGTTTTATCCTGAGTTCAAGCCCCATGACTTGTAAAAAGATTTTAGTTGCAAACACAGGTTTACATAATAAACCACTATTAGGTGGTGCAGGGTTTATAACTGCTGCCTCAAAGTACTTGGCTGCTCAGTTCCTAGCTGTGGTACTTTCTGTGTGGAAGATGTTTTGCTTGGGCACTGATTTTGCTCCCATATAAGAAGGATTTAAGTAGGTGAGTTGTAAGTGATCTAATTTTCCTCAAGGTATATATGTGTGAGTGTGTATATGGGGGAGGTATACTAGTTAGAACTTTTGGTAGACTGGCCATCACTATGGGATTTCTTCCCACTTTACATCCAGTTTTTGGGATTATTTCAGTCATTCGGCAGTCTGTAAAAATAAATCATTTAAACTATGAAATGGCTATCAAAGTGTTTAGCTACCTACTTCTCATTACAGTATACCAGTGAACATACAACATGACATTAGCCATCACAATTATTACTCACAGTGGACCAGTTAATCCTTTGAGCAAAAAGTGAATAATGGGTAGACTTGGAGGAAGAGCATCCAGATTCTAGACTAGCCATGAGGTTATGACATTACAAATTTATTTAATCTCTCCTCATGAAACAGACATATCTGATAATGTTAATCTTCATTCCTTCCTTACTGATGGGTTATCGCTTCCGTCCTCAGAACTGAGCCAGCCAATATCAACCTCATGTCAGCCAAAAACTCTCGAGGCAAGGTCCTACCCAGAATGCTCTGCTGCCTGTTACCTCAGATCTCGTTTGACATGTTGCTGTACAGCCATGTCAAGCCACTCTCTCAGCTAATTGTCTAATTCTTTGACAGATTATATATTGCTCTTAAATGTTTCTTAGGTTCATAGGTTCATAGGTTCATACTAGGCTATCTGCCCGAGGGCATTTACAAGCCTAGCCCATCGTTTTGTGGCTTACGCCACCCCTTTAGTATGGGGAACTATACCCATTATTTTGCTGTGCCTCTGTCGAGCAGTGACACTGAGGTAATCCCTGGGGTATATCTGCGATCTCCCATCCATTGGTCAAGATTTCTCTTGAACAAGGCCAGCGAGGTGCTCTGCCTCACATATAGGGAGTCTTTGGGTGATGAATCTATCCCTCCAGCACGTCCTATTAATAGCCGTGTCGAGGTTTAAGTCTCCCGCCCTTGTGGCTCTGATGGATCTAGATTTTTTGAGGTGAAGCATATTCATCAAATCTGGGTTTGACATGGCCTTGTATGTTAGGCAAAGGTCACCTCTGAGCAAGCGGTAAGCGACTGAATAGAGCTGGAGTTCTTTCAGTCGGGCAGCATAGGACAGATTTTTGAGACCCTTTATCCTTTTGGTGAGGAACTTTTGTGGCCTCTCCAGCTGCTGCAAGTGTCGGGTCAGATACATTCTGAATGGGGCATTGTACTCAATCATTGGTCTGATGAGTGATGAGTAGAGGGAGACAATGACCTCCCTTGATATAGATGAGAATCCCTTCATGATAAGGTGGGCAATGTAGAAGGTCTTCCTAACTACTTTAGCTACATGGGTGTCGAATGACAGACTACTATCAACCTGGGTCCCCAGGTCCCTGATAACTTCTTCTGTGCTCAGTGGATTGCCACCTATTTTGTAGCTAGGGGTAACCTTGTTTTTCCCGAAGGGTATGACTATGCATTTTTTGGCATTTAACTTTAGGCCATGGCTCTGGCACCAGTTATCCATTTCTGTGAAACCCTTCTGAAGGATATCTGTGTCAGATGTGTTTTCTACTATGGCGCCCAGTTTGCAGTTGTCTGCAAACTTTGTCAGCCATAACCCTCCTGTGTTTGCTTGTACTTCGGAGAAGTAGATGCCAAACAAGAGTGGGCCCAGGACTGAGCCCTGTGGGACACCACTTGTGACAGGCTTTGAGTCTGACATGGCGCCAGCAACTCTGACCCTGTGGGTTCTGTCACTCAGCCAGTTTGCAACCCATCTTGTGATGTATGGGTTAATATTTAAGCTAATGAGTTTTTCAATGATACCCGAGTGGGGTATTGTATCGAAGGCCTTCACCAGATCGAGGTAGGCTGTATGGACTGCCTTTCCTCATCAATGGCTTTGGTGACTGTTTCAAAAAGTCAACCAAGTTTAAAAGGCATGATCTGCCTTTGACAAAGCCAAACTGGGTTGGATCCAAAGTCTGCAAATTCCCTATGTCTTTATTTATGAGGTCCATTATGATCCTCTCCATGGCTTTGCAGATAAGGCTTGTCAAGCTAATGGGCCGGTAATTTCCAGGGTCGGTGGAGGCACCGCCTTTGTGAAGTGGGACCACAGTTGCAGTGCGCTACTCCTGGCACGTATCCAGAGGTAAGACTTTGATTAAACAGCTGTCCTAGCTGTGGGTTTAATTCCTCATTGAGTTTGTGGAGCACACAGCCGGGACACCATCAGGTCCCATGGATGCTGTGTTTTTTGCTTTGGAGAGAGCAGTTCTCACTTGGGCGTTGGAGATGTTTGGGGGGCTGCAATCATTTGGTATAGATATCTCTCCTTTTGGGGGGAGGGGGGGGAGAAGTTTGCACTGAACCTGTCAGCCAGTATGTTGGCAATGTCCGTAGGATCAGTAATCTTCACATCATTTTGAACTAGTTCTGAGCATATCTGGGAGTTTCCTCCCAGGTTTCTAACATAGCTAAAGAAGGCCTTATGATTGTCTTTTGAGTCTTTAGCTATTTTTCTCTCAAAATTTGCTTTGGATGATTTTATGAGAGCTCTTAGTTTTTTACTTATAGTGATCAAGGGTGTCTTACCTTTTAAGGATTTTGCTCTATCTTGTAGTAGCTTCCTCCTTTTGTTGTAGAGTTTGTTTATGGCTGGGGTCCACCAGACTGGACGCTTGCCTTTGGTACAAAGAGTCTTTGGGATTGCCTTATCCATGCAGTCCTGCAGGTGCTGGTAGAAGGCATTTGTAAGTGATTCAGCGGCATGTGTACTGTTTTCCGCCGGCTCGGGGGCCTTAAAGGAGACCACACTAGTCTTTAGAAGTGTGAAGTCGGCTTTCGTGAAGTTCTTTACTGTGGTCTTTTTTATTTCAGGTGGGGGTGGGATGAGGACCTCCAGCGAGATTAGTTTGTGATCTGATCTCACCAGTGAGGGGTATACTTCCGGTGTTGAACATTGTGCTCCCATGTTCGTGATGATGAGGTCAAGTATGTTATCTCCTCTTGTGGGATGGTAACTAGTTGTTCCATGGCATTTGAGTTTATGAATTCCAGGAACTTTTGGGCTAGGGTGTTTGGGCTTGAGTAGTGTTCCCAGTCTATATTAGGGTAATTGAAGTCACCTAGTATGATGGTGTTTGGTGATACATTTATCCCCTCTAGTGTTTTCAGGAAGGCCATGTGAGGTTCCTGAGTTTGTGAGGGTGGCCTGTAACATGCTACAATTTGCAGAGCAGTCTTGCCTATGGTTAATTGCACCTGGATGGTCTCCGATGCATCGTGCGTTGCAACCAGTTTTGAGGTGTGGGTGTCCTTGATGAATATGGATACCCCCCCTCCTTTCTTGGTATTGTCTGGACTTTGGGGCCGGAACGCATGATATGAGGTAAAACCTGATAGTGCTGGGGTGCTCTCAGGAGCCTTGAACCAGGTTTCTGTCACAGCACAGACATCGATGTTCTCCATACTGAGAAGGGCCTCGAGTGCATGCATTTTGAGATTCAGACTTCTGGCATTGAGCAGCATTACCCTTAGTTTTTTTCCTTTTTTGTGTTCTAGGGTGGTAGGTTTAGAATTTGAGCCTTGCCTAAAAAAGGCGCTATGGGAGTGGCAAGAGCCTTTGCCAATATCCGGAATCCCAGAGGTGACAGGTGCAAGCCGTCCCTTGCGAAGCAGCGTGGCTTGTCCAGCATGTCATCCCAGGCAGACAGACACTGGATCCCCTTTGAATGACACCAGTGTTTAAGCCAATTGTTAAAGCTGATCATCTTATCTCTGTATTGTGGCATCATTCTTGGTGAAGGTAGGATACTGCTCAAGGTCAGGGTCATACCTGCCTGGGCTACATAATCAAAGAGCTCCTCAATGTCTCTTTTCATGTAGTCCAAGGAGGTACGTCTCAGGTCGTTTACACCAGCGTGGACAATGACTGAGTCGTATTTGTACCTGCAGTTGAGAGACCTGAGTGCTTGCGTTATGTGGCGGATTCTAGCGCCCGACAGGCAGCTTACTGTGACCTTCTCCTTACTCAGTCTGGTGAGCGGGACGTCAGTGTGTCTGACTATGGAGTCACCAATGACTAGTGTGTCTGACATTTTGTTTGGCCTTAAGGGCTGTGACTGTTTGACACTCTGACTGTGAGGTCTATGTGTTGCAAGTGATGTGTTCTGAGGTGGTGGTTGTTTGGGTGTCTGCTTCGGTGGCCTCTGCTGTTTTGGTAGATTTTTGATCAGAGCCTCCGAGTATGTCTTTGTGTGTTTATGTGTATGATTTGAGGTTGTGATGGTACTATGTGAGACTGGGTCTATAGTGTGTGTGGTAACCTTCTCCTCCTGACTGGTCTTGCCAGTCCTATGTTGAGAGAGCTCAGCCTCCAGTTTGGCTGTATAGTTGCATCTCTCGCATGTATTTGTGTTTTGTGGGAGGAGGAGAGGGTTGTCTGTGTACATGAGGCAATTGTAACATTGCCTCAATATTCCCAGGTTCACCAGCTGAGCAGGAGAGGACACTAGCAACTGATCCCTCAACATGCTAGAAGGAATAGAAAAAAAACTTTAAAGAAGATTCCGGGTTACGTGGGTGACCGAGAAGTGGGGGTTTGCCTTTTTGGTGTACTATCTATGACAAGAGCACCGTATCAAGGTAATAAGTACTGTAGGAGCAAGTGCTAGGTTTAACAGATAGAGAATAGTCTACTTGGAGTCAAGTAGAGATGATCTTTTTAGTTATAGGATACGCTGATTAGATCAGTAGTATAGTTCGAGGAAGGTAGTTTTAAGGGAAAATTTGAAGAGTGGAATTTAGGTAGCCCTAATAGTTTAAATCTGCTTAACCGGTGCTGCCCTAGTGTGCAACAGTAGCAGCTCCGCGCTAAATCGCTAAATCAAGCAAACGCTGCTTAGCTGCTTTTATATCAGGGGGCTTCTCAAAAGTTTATTCTAATATTTTCCTACCCTATTGTACACTTTAGTATCTCTCCCTTTAGTCTTTTCCTTTTATTACCCTCTTTTTCTTACCTTGTGGTAATTCTCCATTACCATCATTGGTAATCCTTCCTTTTCTCTTTTTTCCCGTTTCTTGGGTAGCCGTTATTCTTTCTTTTGCTACACACCAGCTATGTCAGATAAGAAAAGTACCATTGGTTTCAAGCATTGCAAGAATTGTGGCCATATGTTACTGCTTTTCGATGGCCATGACTTATATGTCTACTGTCTTAATGTCTCCCACTTTACTGTGGATCCTCCACATGGGATTTGTAAAAATGTCTAAGGTCTCCTCAAGTCTCCTTTCTCTGAGGCTATTTCTGGGTTGGAGGGCTCACCTCCTCCTGTTAAATCCCGCAAGAGGCATTCTTCCTCTTCTTCATCAAAGTCACTCCCTTCTTCTCCCTCAGGAGATCATAGAGAGTCGACTCACAAGAAGGTGAAACTGATTACTCCTCCGGCACTGGCACCTGTGACCCTGTCAGCTTTAGGCTCAGCACCACCCCAAATTATTCTGACTACAGCCATGTCTCCTTTATCGATACCAGCACCGGAGTTCCCGGTGTAGACAACTATGGTTCTGACAGCTCTGTCGCAACCCCTAATGGCACCATCAATGCGGGTTCAGTCCCCTACAGCACTGTTGGTACAGTCATCTTTGGCTCCAAGTATGACTCTTCTGTACTCCATGGTGAAGACATTTTCAACACTGACGTGTTTCGGTGCAGTCCTTGGCACCATCCTTATTGCCACTGCAGACACTTTCCACTATAGCACCATACCCTTCAGGGCAGACTTTTGCCTTTACATTGCAGACACCTTCAACTACTATGGCGCAGACATCTTCGGTGCAGATGTTTTCCACACCATTTTCTTTAGTGCAGACTTCCTTGGCTCTGAGCTCTGCATCTATTGAATTAGCAAGGACCAAATATTCCTCTTCACTGGATCCTTTTGCTAGCAGTCAGCATAGTCCTTTCCTAGAAAGGCCAGAATTGCCATCAGCTTTCTCCAAGAGGTCAACTAAGAGTCTTTCTGAACAAGATGTGCTGCGGCTTCTTGACCAGTTGCTTATGGCCAGAGGTGTCTCTAAACCATTGAAGTCCATGTTCCCTCATTCAGGTGAATGTTTATCTCCTCAAACCCCAACATATACTCCTCCTTCAACTTCCACTCAATCTCAAAGCCTATTACTCCGACAGCAACTTCCCCCCTCTGACTCCAGTAGTGGATTTCACTTTGGAACCAGAGTCATCCTTGTGGCCTTCGGTGCACTGGGCATCGGGGTCTTCTCAGGCCAGTGGCTGTGCCATTGGGGAGGGAATTCCTGGCTCCAAGCTAATTTTTTTCTATGGCATGTTCCAGGGATGTCTCTCTCTGTTATGGTTCATGGCCATCTTAAGACTCCTGGTCTGGGGGTGGGCTCGTTGGGGCAGGGTGTGACCCCAGTTCCGAAGTTGTCATTCTTGGTTCTGGGCTCCCATCCCTCCTTGGGCGGGTGAGTCTTCCAGGCCATGGAGAGGGTGCTTGCCTCCACTGGCAAAGCTCATTTGTCAGAGTCCTCTCCCCCATCTGTGCCGCAACTGCCACAAGCTTCAAATTCCAGGCACTGGGGACAAGAGCCTCAGGTTTCTCCTCCTCAGGAGACCCCCTCTTTGCAGTCTTCCTCAGAACCTCCCACTGAGGAAGTACCCCGCAAAGCATCATGTAAGAGGAAGCACATGGACTCCCCTGAGGAGTCATTGTCTGAAGATACAGATTTTGATGACAGGGAAGGCTCCCCATGGTCACTGTCTGATGAGGTGTCCTTTGGTGACATCCTTGAGGAGTGACTGGAAGCCCTCTAATCCTGCCTCTGAGGAATCCATATTCCTGTAGGGTTTTTGTGCCCAGCCCCCTACCTCCTGGGTCACCCCACCTGCCGGTTATCTCATCCAGCTCATCGTGCAGCTCACATGGAAGCGATACCTAAGAAACTAGATAAAATGTTATCACCCCCAACTCAGCACCCCATTGGTCACAAGGTCTTCCAGTAGATGCTATCATGATGGCAGCTGCTACTAAGAAGAATGTGGCAGAAGAGAGCCAAACTGTCCATCCACCCAACAAGGAGTCCCGGGCGATTAACAGATTGGGGAAGCATGTGTTTGCTTCATCAACCGTTGCCGTAAGGTCTTTGAATTATTTGGCACATTTTACCAGGCTTCAGCGAGATCTTATCAACCAGCGTTCTGAAACTTTGGCAGGAGCTGTTTCTGATGAAGTCCGTGATAATGTGGTTTCTCAGATAGCCACCATAGAGTCCATTTCCAACTCTTCCATGCATCTTATTTCTCACGCAATGGAAGGGGTGGCTAGAGCAGCAGGTACAGTTGCCAGACGACATGCTTGGATGTGCCTTTGTGGACTCCTTTAAGGCTTCCTACATGAATAGAGTCCACTTCTTTGGCCCTAAAGTCAAGGATACGCCAGCACAGTGCGAACAAGATGGTAAGACCCTGTCTGCCATTGGTGTCAGACATCCCACTCCTCAGCAATTCTACTCCAGAAATCAGAGGCGCTGAAAGATCTGGCACAAGAAATCACAGGGTTCTTTCCAGGATGCACGTGCTGAGTTCTCCCCTAGAGGAAGAGGGGGAAACTCCAATGGAAGACGCCGCTTTTGGGGAAGAAGAGTTCCGCAAAACCGGGGTTCCAGAGATTCTTTCTCTGGCCAACTCTATCAGCGCTCCTGAAGTGTTGCCTGACCGCTCACCTCTGGAAGTGGTTGGGGGTCCTTTCTCCTTATACCCCGCTGCCTGGCAAAAGATAACAACTGACTCTTGGGTACAACAGATTATATCCAAAGGCTATCACATTCCCTTCCATCTTCATCCCCTGTATTGCATCTCATAAATCATCTACCAGACTAATTTATCTTAACAAATGGAAAAGGTTCTCTCTATGGGCAGCAAATAAACAATTAAACCCCTTGTCAGCCTCAGTCTTGTTGGTATTGGATTACTTATCACATCTTTTCCATTCTGGGGTGTCTGCCTCTACTATCCATATTGATTTAGCTGCCATCTCAAATTTTCATATTGGTTTTCAAGATTCTTCACTTATGTAAGACTTTCTTGAAAGGGGTTATCCACCTAAACCCTACATTTCAAGAACCCATACAACCTTGGGATTTGGCTTTGGTTCTGCAAGCTCTAACAGCTCCCACCTTTGAACCTGCATCTTCTTGTGATGAAAAATATTTGTTTTGGAAAATGTTTTTGATTGCTATCACATCGGCCAGGCGATTGTCAGAACTCCAGGCCTTATGCATCAAACCTCCCTATCTTATCTTCCATAAGGATATGGCATCACTGAAAACGAATTCTACCTTTTTACCAAATGTGGTGTCAGAGCGATCTATCAATCTACTGACCTTCCAGTGTTCTTTCCTAACCATTCTAACCTAACAAGGGAGAGTAATGACTGCACTCCTTGGATGTTCACAGGCAATTACAATTTTATCTGGACAGAACAAAATCTACTCATAAATCAGACCAACTGTTTTGGACCTAGACAGGGTCATCCTGTATCAAAAGTTACAATGGCTTCATGGTTGAGAAACTGTATAACCTTTATCTACAACAAAAACAATCTCACCTTGCCTCAAAGAGTCAAAGCACATTCTACAAGATCTTTGGCAACTTCAGCAGCTTTCCATACTCAGGCTTCCCTTAGTGATATTTGCTCAGCTGCAACTTGGGCCAAACCTCATACCTTTATTCTTCCTTACAAATTGGACTTGGCCTCCAGAGTTAGAGCTTCCTTTGGCTCCATAGTGCTCAGGAATGTCCTTCCATGAAGGCCACCCAGGAATACAGGTAGCTGGGGACACTGTCCCATCAGTAAGGAATGAACAAAGATTAACAACATCAGATAAAGAAGTTATGCCTTACCATAACATTCCATCGGTGTTGTTGATCTTCATTCATTTATTACTTCCCACCATCCGTCCCCCATCCAGAGGTTCTTGGTTGAAATTTTGTACTCTTTTCTTGTAGTACTGTTATGACCAGGGGTAGCCTCTACTTTTATCTGTCAACTTGCAAACTCTGAGGTAACAGGGAGCAGAGAATTCTGGGTAGAACCTTGGCTCGAGAGTTTTAGGCTGACTCGAGCTTGATATTGGCCGGCTCGGTTCAGAGGACGGAACCGATAACCCATCAGTAATGAATGAATGAATGAATGAAGATCAACAACATGGATGGAATGTTATGGTAAGACATAACTTCTTTTTTCCTTCAGAAATGTTTAGAAAATTTGAGGTAAAAAATAATCTCAAAGGCTCATTCTGAAGGGCCTTCCACGTGACTGATTTACCATGATCTGCACCTAGTTTATACATCATTCATCACTGCTGGAAGAAAAAGAAACATCCTTTATTTTTCTGATGAAGTGCAATACAGTCCATTCACAGATGTGTCTCACAACCATTTATCTCTTATAAAAATAAAGCCCTCAGTTTTGAGCTGAGGACAACGATGATGTGCATTTGTGTATCCAATGACTAAAGTGGGCCATGGCCATCTTAACAGCATTACCGGCCCCTGGGCAAGGGAGTCCACTAGGCTACCTATATAACCACTTACAGGATTAAAAATAAAAATGGGGCATTCTATACTCACACACACACACACACACACACACACACACACACACACACACACACACACACACACACACACACACACACACACACTCCAGACAACACTTACTTGTTAAAGTGGAACCATGAAATCAGCAAGGCAGCAGTGAAAGGAACATTAAATTCCATGCAGAAGAAAGAATAGGTGATACATGTACAGATGCAACTTTGAGGAAGGCTGGTGCTGCATTCAGACAATTAACATTTCTGGAAGGCTGTGTTCAGATAACTGATGATGTTAAGTTGTCTATCTCACCTTCATTCATGCTAGTTGGGATTGGAGCCGATCCTCGGCTCTGACTCGGCCATCTTCTATAGCTCGAGAGCTGTTTACTGGATCGAGGCTACCCCTTATCCCATGATGCCTAGCAATAGCTACCCAGATCTTGTTTGCTGCTTCAGCTGCGAGGTGTCATTTTTCTGGCTCAGGCTCGTATAAAGTTTTTCATATAACTTTCCTACTTTAGAATTATATTTTTTCAGTGTTTTATTGTTAACATTTAATCTTGTTTTTGTGATAGCTAGTGTTTAATTGTAGTATCCCTTCCTTTCCTTGCAGTACTCATTTAACTTAGAGAGTTCTCCCCTGGCCCTCCCCCCATCCTCTTCTTGTCAGGTTAGCCATTCCGGTTAGAGGCTTTCCTTCTACCTTTCTTTCAAAGGCTAGCCATTTAAGTTAGAAGCTTTCCTATTAAAAAAAAAAAAAATCCTTTACTATAGTCTTGTAGTACAGTGTTTTTTTGTGTAGACTGTATTTTGCTTTGGTAGCTGTTGTGGTATTTGTTGTTTCCTTCTTTCAGAATGTCAAAGGAATCCAAAGTGTCTGGATTCAAGAAGTGTGACTCATGCTGTCAGAAAATGTCTCTGACAGATGGGCAAACTTCTTGCATCTATTGTTTAGGCGCTGTGCACCTGCATGACTCTTGTTCTATCTGCCATGCATTTAGTCCAAGAGTCCTGCAGGAGCATAAGAATAAGCTTATTCTTAGGGGTCTTTTAAAGCCCCAGGATTCACCGTCCAAGACCTTTCAGCCTCTGAAATACGCTAAATCTACCAAGCCATTGGCTCCAAGTTCAGAGCCGTCCTCCGTTCAGACTCTACCTTCTACTTCGGTTCTGGCTAGCACTGATAAGACTACCTCCCCGTCGGCTCCATCAGAGACTTCATAGCCTTCGCTGAGCCACAAGAGGCTGAGATCCCCTTCACTCGAATTGGTACATTCGGCTCCTTGGTCTCCTTTGCTTCAGAGCGAGCGCAGTCACAGATCCTCCCACTTCTCTCGATCCTCTAGGCTGTCAGATCACGATGTGGAGAGAGTGGTCAGTAGGCTGCTAAAGTCGCAGGCACTTGCCAAGATGTTGTCCAGCCCTCCTCAAAGGTGTCGGCTTCATCCACTTCTATTGATGTTCCTTCTCCAACTCCAATGAGTTTGGAGCCGGAGTTCATTGGGGTTCAAGTAGTGGAACCATCGGCTCCGATAACTCTATCTCCTTTGGTTCCGTCGTCGGCCCCGATCCCCTCGGTGGTGCTGTCCATCGAGGGATCTGGGCCCCGGGGCTCCCTCATTGGCTCTGAGGGGTCAAGTGGCATCAGACCCTTGTCCAACCCCATTCTCCCACTCGGAGCTTCGGCGCAGGTGAGCTCGGCTCCTACATCGGCCTTGGAGCCTTCTCCCTCGGTGCGGAGAAAGATTCTGATTTCCTCAGAACCTGAGCTTTCTCTGCATCATGGCAGGGATGCCTTCAATGTTGTGAGGAATGTGCTGGCCACTGAGTCAGCTCCACTATCGGCCCCACTGGCTCTGTCCTCTGTAGTGCCTGTGCCAACCTCTGCTCCTCCTCCAGACACCAAGAATAGGGAACCAGTACTCCAGGGCACCCCATTGGGTGTTTCCTCTTCTTCCGAGGCCTCTCCTGATCATTCAGAGGAGCCCACTTGTAAGAAGAAGTGCAAGAGGAAGCACATTGACTGCCCTGAGTTTGTCACTTCTGATATAGACTTAGATGAATCGGAAGGGTCCCCAAAACCCCCCTCTGAAGATGTTTCCTTCTCAGGCATCCTAGAAATGCTTAAGCAGAGGGGGAACTGAAATCCCCTAGCCCATACTGAGGATAAGTCTGTAATTCTGGATGCGTTCGGTTCCTGACCTTCCACCTTCTGGGTTTCTCCGCCTTTCGTTCCACTTATGGCAGTGGTGGCTCAAAAGGCTTGGTCAGCTCCAGATACAGTGGAACCAAGTCTGAAGAGACCTGGCAAATTCATCACAGCACCCCAGGATAAGCTTCCTTACCAAAGGTGTTCCTGTTGATGCCATAGTGGTAGCAGCAGCCACCAAAAAAGAGTTAGTGGAGACCTCTTTGTCTGTCCATCCTCCTAACAAGGAGTCTAGGACCATGGACAGATATGGGAAGCGAATGTTCACTTCAGCGACCTTTTCTATGAGGTCACTGAACTACTTATGTCATTTTACCCGGGTTCAGAGGGATCTCCTTAAAGAGCTCGGAGATACCCTTCAAGATCCATCAGCTGAGGGGGCTCAAGCTGAAGTAGCTTTCCAGATGGTGACGCTTAATTCTGTAGTCAACTCCTTCATGAGGCTCATTTCCTATGTAGCCGATGGTGCGAGTAGAGCTGCAGGTACGGGTGTGGCTCTTAGGAGGCATGCATGGATGCGGCTGTGTAATTTTGCGGAACCCTTTCGAGCGTCATTCACCAACACCCCTTTTGATGGTTCCTTTCTTTTTTTGGACCACAGGTGAAAGACACTGACTAGGTGTGAGCAAGAAGGCAAGACTCTCTCTACCATGGGAGTCCATTTTTCCACTCCTTCTAGACCGTACCCCAAAGGTCAGAAGAGTGGCAAAATGTGGTTCCGAAAATCCCAGGTAACTTTGCCTGACACACACAGCGATTTTTCCTCCAGGGGCAGAGGGGGAAACAATAACAACAGATGCTGCCCTGTGGCAAAGGGGGTCCACAGAACCAGGGCAACAGAGAATCTTTCTCTGATAAGTCCTTTCAGCATCCCTGAAGGGTTGCCTGGCTGCTCAACTCTGGAGGCAGTCGGGGTAAGACTTTTACTGTACCCAAAAGTCTGGCAAGATTTAATGCAAGACAGATGGGTATGGTCCATTATATCCGGAGGTTACAAAATTCCCTTCCATCAACCCCCTTACTGTCAAGGAAATCTCTTCCAGATGTTCCACCCAATCTGAAGGACAAAGCAGTAATAGAAGTTTCAAAACTGCTAGAAAAAAAGAGTCATCCAGGAAGTCCCAGCAGACCAGCATGGATCCGGAACTTACTCAAGGTTCTTTTTGGTACCAAAAAAAATAGGGGACTGGAGACTGATTCTGGATCTCAGCAGACTAAACAGGTCTGTACAAAGAACAAAGTTTCAGATGGTCACGCTACATTCCATTCTACCCTTTCTGGGTCAGGACAATTGGATGTGCTCGATAGATCTTCAGGACACGTACTACCATATCAAGATGGACAGGCGCTCCAGGAGATTTCTTCACTTCCAGCTGGGAGCCAGTCATTACCAGTTCAGAGCTCTGCCCTTTGGTCTCACCACAGCCCCCAGGGTGTTCAGCAAATGTATGGCAGTGGTCATGGCTCACCTGAGACGTCAAAGTTTCCAGGTGTTTCCATATCTAGATGACTGGCTCCTCACTGCTACTACCAGGCATCAACTTCTTCAAGCCAGGGACTACACAATCACAATCTGCCCCCAGTTAGGTATGACAATAAACTTTGAAAAATCTGCCTTGTTGCCCTGTCAATCTATCATCTACATAGGTGCAGACTTAGGCACAAGGAACATGTCCGCAAGGCTACCGCCAGAAAGGGTGTCTACAATTCATCAGCAAGTACAAATTCTGATGCAGAGCAAAAGAATCCAAGTCAGGTTCATCCTTCAAACTCTGGGTTCCATGGCAGCAGCCATTCTTCTAATCCCACTGGCCCGCTTTCACATAAGGATCCTTCAGTGGCTTCTGTTCACACAGTGGTCTTTCCAACAGCTGCCCATGTCTCACATGATCATGATTACAGAAGCATGCAAAAGGCACCTTTCCTGGTGGATGGTCTCCCCACTAGTGACTCAGGGCAGACCCTTCATTCAGCCCCCTCTGGTAGCCACAGTGACCACAGACGCCTCCCTGATAGGGTGGGGGTCATTATCAGGGCAGGACAGTCCAAGGCACTTGGCAGCCTCACGAGTACCATTTGCACATAAACGTTCTAGAAATGAGAGCCGTGCTCCTAGCATTGCAAGCCCTTCAGGACTCTCTTCCTTCTGGGACCATTGCAATTCAAACAGACAACATGTCAGTGGTGTGGTACATCAACAAGCAGGGTGGAACCAGGTCCTACCCCCTGTGTCGAGAAGCACTCAGACTGTGACAGTGGGTGATTTCCTCCCAATGTTTTCTGATTGAGACGCACATCCCTGGGAGGTCCAACATCATAGTGGACAGGCTCAGCAGGGCTATCCTCATGCCTCACGAGTGGTCTCTGAATCAAGAAGTTGCGGATCTTATCTTCCGCAAATGGGGACAGCCTTGTTGCAATCTTTTTGCCACCCCCTTCATCTGCAAATGCAACAACTACTTCTCCTACTTCCAGGTGACTCACCCAGAGATGGTCTAGTCTACGATTGGCCTCAGGGACTTCTTTATGCCTTTCCTCCATTTCCCCTGATTCCAAAGCTCATACAGAAACAATATCGTTAGGTTGCAAAATGAGCCTCATTGACCCCTACTGGCCTCGAGAGATATGGTTCCCATTCCTGCATCATTACCTTCTCGATCAGCCTTGGACTCTGGATCCGATTCCAGACCTACTGATTCATCAGTCAGGTGGGTTGCAACAATCCCTCCAAACTCTCCAGCTCACAGCTTGGTTGCTCCACTTCCAACCTTAGTCAGGCTTCCCAGCATTTCCCCGGCTGTACGTGAGATTATTGTCTCCTCTCACAAGTCCACAACCAGAAAAACTTATGCTAGTAAATGGAAATGTTTTTCTTGTTGGGTAGAGGCTAGGAACGTAGATCCCTTTTCAGCCCCAGTCCACGAAATTCTGGAATTCCTAGCACAACTTTTTCATTCCAGGTCCGCTTCTGCTACATTCAGGGTTCAATTAGCGGCCATTTCTAACTTTCATGTTGATTTGTCAAATTCAAACATTATGTCTCATAAGCTCTGTAAAGCTTTTTTGAGAGGGACCACTCTCCTTAGGCCTCCAGTGAGAGATCCCCCTCCTCATTTGGACCTTAATTTGGTACTAACTTCCTTAACTCTGCCCCCTTTAGAACCAGCAGCGTCCTGCTCCATTAAGTTTCTATCTTGGAAGACACGCTTTCTGGTAGCTATTATTTCAGCCAGATGCGTCTCTGAACTTCTGGCACTATGTGTTCGTCCTCCATACTTGGTTTTTCATAAGGACAGGGTTGCTCTGAGGACTAGTTCTTCGTTTCTTCCGAACGTCTGCTTGGAAATTAATTTAAACCTATCTATAGACCTTTTTGTGTTTTTCCCTAACCACACCAACAAGGCAGAGTACAAATTACACCAATTGGATGTTCAAAGACAATTGTGTTTTACCTGCACAGGACTAAGGAAATAAGGAAGTCAGACCAACTATTCCTTTCCTATGCTTTAGGCAAACAAGGTCTCCCAGTTACCAAGGTGACCTTATCCAGGTGGTTGTCTCACACTATTACTTTCACTTATCAATTAAGGAACAAAGAGTGACCTGTCAAACCAAAAGGTCATTCTACTAGGACATTGGCCACCTCTGTAGCCTTCCAATCTAGGTTGCCCATGGATTCTATCTGTGCAGCTGCTATGTGGGCAAATCCTCATTCCTTTATTTTTCATTACAAGCTAGATATGGTCTCCAGGAGCAGAGCTGATTTTAGTTCCACTGTTTTGAAGAGTCTGTTCCAATGAGCTGCCTAGGACTGTAGGTGCTAGGGACACTGTCCCAACCAGCAAGAACGAAGGCGAGATAGACAACTTAACATAAAGAAGTTATGTACCTACCATAATGTTCCATGTTAGTTGTCTTCATCTCACCTTCTTTCTTGTGTTCCACCCTCCGTCCCCTGTCCTATTGGACCAAGAGGAGTTCTGGTTTCACTGGCTGAGTGTTCTCTGGTTTGTTTCCTCTACTGACTTAGAGAGTATGACAGGTATACTCAATCTATTTGTTAGGACAAGTTTATTCTCTGGCTATGTCTGGGGTTAGCTATTTCAAACGAGATCTGGGTAGCTATCGCTAGGCATCATCCTACAGTGTTCTGAACATAGTTCTTTACTTAGCCTCAAGCCAGTAAACAGCTCTAGAGCCATAGGAGATGGCCAAGTCGGAGCCGAGGATCAACTCCAATCCCAACCAGCAAGAAAGAAGGCGAGATGAAGACAACTAACATGGAACGTTATGGTAGGTACATAACTTCTGTTTTTAGATGACTGATGCTATACTGTACAACACTTTCTAATATTTATAATTTTCATAATTCCTCAAATATTTATAGTTTAGTATAGTGTAATATTTATTTATTTATTGACAGCAAGTCACAACATATATAGATTAGCATGAGGCTGAGCCAGAAACTGAACCCCCACTAAAGCTCAAGGTTAGTTACAGTCATTCAGGTATTGTCTCTTTTCAAAGAAATGACTAATTACATTTTGCACACTAGCAAAAATGAGTAAATCTTCTACTAAACTCATCAAGTTTATACTGATACTCATTCTGCTAAGCCTTCATGATGACACTATGTCTTCAGTTAGGTGGTATATTGCAGATCTATATACTTTAGGTAGAAGATCTAGTAAAAGACCCACCTAATGTGGAAACTTTACTAAAAATCATTGCTGTAGATGTGGAGAGTTAACTGATTCCCTTAATCAGATCAGTGAAGTCACTGATTAGGCTGTGTTGCTAATGGTATCACCTCACAAACTTGTAGAATTCTTCCAGGAGATGGCAGGCTTGCTTAAAGTTCAGTTATGAGATCTGCTGCATTGCAAACTGTCTCAAAGAAATCATCAAAGTAGTGAGTGGGCATGAACAATTCTGATCACCAGGTGAAGTAACCAGTAGGATCCTACAGTGTTCTGAACATAGTTCTTTACTTAGTGCAGTCTTTTTTCTCAGATGCCCAATAACAGCCTTTGAATCATCATGTTTGCTGATGATTGAACGAATTACACAATTGCCTTTAAACCTTGATATAATGTGCTAATGGGGAGAATGGTGGGCAGATGCCCAGTACAGCCAATAATGCACAGTAACCTCTACAACGCAAACTGGTCTTCACATGACTAACACTGAGGGGGTATAAGTAGAGATGGAAATCTCTTTTATCACCAAGTTGCCATGGTATTAAGAAAGGGCTCTGGTTTGGCTTATATGATACTACAAGTGTCAATGTGTTTTTCTGAAACTCCACAGGCCACCTAGCAAGCTATACAGTACAGTACCTCTCTCTCTCAATGTATTTGTGACAAAAACTGTGGTTGACCTAGATGTAATACATATGTGCCATAGCTAGGGCTTCATCCATCTGTGCCACAGAGATGAGTCCTCAACGTTTTAATTTTGGCATCAAAACTTTCGCACATAATCTGATATTACTACACTCAAATAACCCAATTAAAGGTTTATAAAACTCCCTTAAATGAAATTTTAACTCACTAAATAGTTGGACAGCAATAAATTACACAATCCAGTGTCAGAATTTTGAATTCCCTACCTATAAAATATTAAATTATTCATTAAAGCTTTACATTCAGTGAACCCAATGGAAAGCCTTTGCCTATAGCCACAAACAGAAATGTGGATGGATCAATAGTTAGACTTCTACTCATTCTGGACAAAGTTTTTAACAATTAAATATTTCTTATAGTCTTTCTAATCTATTCACTGTAGGTACCAGAAAAATCAGAGGTATAAATGTTCTTCCTCTACATGTAGAATGTGACTTTCCCATTAGTAATTTATCATTCTACACAAAGGCCATCATTAGTACAGGTGAAAGAAAACAAAATGGTTACATATAAACACTACAACTACACTGCTTTTATATTATCTGCCTTTCAAACTTCTTAGCAATCGATAATGCCTTCCCATTGCCAATAAACTAAGGTTTAGATCAAACCCATAACTCACTATAACTCACTTCATAATCATAAAGGATACTTTTTGTAAGCCCCACCCCTAATATGATCAAAGATGATAAAGCCTTCTATAAAATTATTCCAGCAATTTGGAATGTCTTGATTTAGCAAGTATGATGCATTACTGAGAAAGCATTCAGGTCAAAGATTTAAGGTTTGCCTTTTTGATGATTATAAGTGCAAAAAGTTTCAAGATTCTGGGTAAACTAGTCTTCCTTCTATTTCACCTTGTTACCCACTCTTCATTATAGCATTAAGCTAATCCTACTGGAATGCAAAGTCCTTTGCTGTAGTTTACTTATTCATATTGTGCATATGTTAATATATAGATTATAATAAGAAATGTTCTTAGTAGTTTAAAGCAATCAATCATATTAAGCAAATTCCTGCTTTAAGATATTTTAAGTATTATTCTATGAAGTAGCACTGATTATTTTTCCCTACTTCACTTATATATTAGTGACATTTCACTTAGAATGCTGTATATATACCTTTCACATGTGCTAACTATAGTTTGTCCTTACAATTTGTCACGCTTGTATTTAATTATTCTATGTTTGTCTTTGCCATATGGCTCAGGGCATGACAGAAAAAGGTGACATGACCAGCTCACTTTACAATTAACAAATGTATAATTGCATATATAAATGTCTGTATGTCTGAGTATACACACACACACACACACACACACACACACACACACACACACACACACACACACAGCACACATTCACTTACATATATGTGTGTATACACACATATATGTACATACACACACACACACACACACACACACATATATATATGTATAGATACACACATATGTATAATGAAAAATTCTTATATAATTGAAGATGTCCTATAACATACTCCCTTCTAATTATGCACATTGAGAGCTGCTGTTGTTTTTTCAGTCTATATGTGCTTGTTCAAGCTCCTATTTTGCATCATTTCAGTCATATTTTAGGCCTTGATACCTTGCATCATTATAGTTTGTTATTTTTAAATGAACAACTGCAGTAGAAGAACTAATTAAAAATTTAGTCAACTCAATTATAGTGACAAAAAAATTAAAAAACAGGCTAAGACGATGCTATTTTGATATTTTTTGAAAATGTACATAATATAAATGCATATCACAATGAATCTGGTTACTTCATGTCATGACAAAAATGGCAAATATTTATTAATTTGTTTGGACAACCTAGTCATTTAAGTTCTCACTGTATATGAAGATGGCATTTGCATAGTGGCTTGAAGGAAGATAAATTAATTTTGCAAATTAATTTAAAACAGGGAACACCCATACAACAATGCGGAGAAGAACTTACACTGGGTATGATTGGAGGTGTCAGTGTGCCTTTTCTTAATCCTTCCCAATTAAAGCCCTCAAACCACCTACAAATAAAGTAGAAAAAATAAAAATATGTTACTTGAGCTTCATGATGCTGCTATACATTTCCACTTACCTGTAGCTGACAAGAATTTATTAATGATGATAAAATGCTATCTGGTAAAAGGACAGTTGTGAAACACTTCTTAATAAAGGAAACTGTGATTGCGTACTCAGCTACTTCATTTCATTTTACACTAAACACCATAAAAAGCAAAGCATGTAAATGAAATATTTTGTTTTGATTAGTATCTTGAAAGGAGATCCACATCTCCCCAAAATCAAATCACATTTTTACTTTATTTCCCTTATGAACATAGAGATGAATTCACACTGCATAATCAAAGGAACGAAGACTTGTAACTGGAATTTAAAGTCATCCTGCTAATATATTTTTCAATGGAAGCTGACTTTCATGTCCATTATGTGTCTGTGTTAGTGGTTTAACAAAGCACTGCAAATACAAATTCATTACTACTGAACAATTCTCAAGACAGTAACATTTAAATACTTTTTTCAAAAGTAAGAATATTCAAGTCATCATTCTACTTTGTCTGTGTATATTAGGAGACAAAGATCTACACAATATTTTTTTCCTTTTTAAATGTATAGTTGGGCTGGTCTACAGACCTCTTTCAACCATGCCATGGGATTTGAACAATTAAAATAATGCACATTGGTACAGCTTTGTAATGTGTTAACAAAGCACTGTAGAGTAAGTAAACAACTCGTATACAATGATATAACACTGAATACAAAGGCGATGTTGAAGGAATCAAAGGTAATAATGTCTGTTAACATTAAATGTGACAATTAGCAGTTGTATACAGAATGTACAATTCATATGTTTGGCACAAACAACAGCATGTTTTTTTACAAATCTGTATCTCTAAAGTAAGCACAACTGGTCTCATTTCTCAGGTGTTCTTTAATGCTTTCTTGAATTCTAATAAAGATTGCTGCTTTTTGGTTTTGTTGGAATGATGGTTCCAGGTGGATGGACTGACTATTTATTCTAACTAGGATAATATATTTAGCTTCAGTAAATCTATTCCCCATCAGACAGTTTCTTTCAAAACCAAGGGCCATAACTTATTTTTCTGTTATTTTTCAAACCTTTATCACTTCCTATGCAGTGTGCATTTTCAGACACTTTTTTTTACTTTATTTCTTGAAAGGGTCAGTTGGTACAATGGCATTATTGAACAAGACCAAAGACTAAGTCAGGTAAAAGTTTCTATCAACAGAATATTATACTTCAGCACAGTTTTGCATATAAGACTTATCCAAGACATAAATAAGGATAAAGTTCAAAAAAGTAGTGGTGACTCTAACATGGAGATATTATGCATTACAGTAACAACTAGATTCAAATACTATCACAGAAAAAGTGTGGTACCTTATAAATTAGTACATTTAGACTAAGGTGAGGATGGTGATGTAGGAATGTGGGGAGAAAATTGTGGTTCTCAAGTAAAGGAATGTGGTCTAGATTATTCTGAAAGGAATAATCTTTATGATACATGTTACAAAATATAAACTGTTTACTATTATCCTCATGCACAAAGAAACTGACATAATAAATGTGCAATTGATCAAAAGTCCTTACATTATTTTGATAGGTTATGTTACTATATTTTTCATAATATGTTAATGCTGTCAGTACCCTGCTACTGAAAATATACAATACTACAATGATGCTTTAAGAACATATGAGTACATACTAAACAACGTCATAAATTATAAATTTTCCTAATCCAAACCATATAAAAATTTTAGTGCGCTCATTATTGTTTCAGTTATCCCAAAGGATATGGATCACAGCCATGCAAGCTCAATATACCCTTTGTTCTTTTATTAGAAGTCGGCAGGTTGTATGCAGTTTCAAAGCACCATAATTGTCTGTGATTGTGTCATCACTGAGCAAACACTCAAAAGAGTAGAAACAAAAAGAGTGAGCTCAAGTCTATAAAGATCATTTTTTTTTTTTTTGTGGGAGAAAGCTCCGTGCACCCCACCCTTTGTTAATTATATATACCAACTTCAGGATTGCATAACAGCTGGATAAGGGCAAATAACCAAACCACATTGTTCTGTAAAATTTCATGCTAAGCAACCAACATATTGCAAATGCATGCGTGTGTGTGTGTGTGTGTGTGTGTGTGTGTGTGTGTGTGTGTGTGTGTGTGTGTATGTGTATGTGATATATTGCCTACTTGATACTAATGCATGATACGCAATAGCACCTCTGCGTGGGCACTGCAAAACTGAACAGAAATCCTAAAACTCCCTTGCTAGGAATCGTATATCTGGTGTATATGTGAAAATGTCAATTTTAATGACATTAAAGGACTATGTTATCCAGCAAATCTCGCAGTTTTCCTAAAACCTGAGTAATTTGTACATTCTGCTCAAATGGTTTTCATTTCCACAGCTTATAAGACCTATTTTTCCTGACTCACTCACTGTTGTATACTGTCACTCATTTTGTCAATTGCTATCTTAGATGACTGATTTAATTGCCTGGCACTCTTTTAATGCCGTACTACTTCTTCATCCTCAATTCAACAACTCAGTTAGCAAATGCAAGATATGTTAATCTGGTTCTAAAGCAAATGAATTAACATTCATAATGAAAGGAATAGGCTTACGACAAACTGATTTTATAGACTGTTGAATACGTTTTTATTACATGTGAGCCACAGAGCAGTTTATGGGAATTTAGAAACAATGAGGATGACTATAAGGAAGACAAAAATAATAAAAAGGGGTAATGGTTTAAAAGCTTCTTGGTGGCCCAGGCTCATATATCAGATTTGAAACTATGAAGCTGTGCTACATCTAGCTATACTGGACCAGTTCTTCAGTCTTGACACAAAGTTTTTCAGGATTTCTGAAGTCAGTTTGTAAAAACATTGTTGCATCCTTGGCAAAATGATTAGATTCCTTTCCCAGACTTCATGAAATATAAGTTTATGAAGACACTAAAAAGGACAATCCTAGGTACTGGCCCTTGTGGCATCTTAATTATCGCAACTGAAGATTCCTTCAGATGGAGCTTGCCCTAGTTAATACCTGGTATATGGATAAGCAGCATAAACTAAAAAAAAAAAAAAAAAGAGTAGTATTTTGTTTATAAAACAGCAATTACCACAACACAATTGTTACAAAAAAGGTAGTCAAGGACCTTGGCACTTGGATCAAAAAGGTGGTCAGCCAGCCTTTCTTCCTAAAATTGCCAGCTTCATTGCATTTCATATATTCAGGCAGTGTTGCACCTCCCTTATGCTCACAGAGAATGAACACTTATCCTTTTACAAACTATCTATGGGTGATACAAATATTTAACTAAGATGGAGGCATCACCCTCACAAAAGAGCACAAGTGGGTGAACACCTCATATCTTCACACCACTCCACACAAACACATGGAAAAGTATTGTATGCTGAGGCTGTAAAAAAAATCACCTAAGCCTCCAAGGTAAACAAAGATTAGGTCTTAGCAGGAAATAAACACCAGAATATGTACTGGCACATTCATATGTGAGAAAAAACTGCCTCAAACCCAGTAAGCATAGACCCTGGACTGATAAAGTTGTACTATCAAGTGATGACTCAATAGTAAGACGCAAAGATTGTGTACTCACAAGGCTTGGTAAATAGGGTAACAGTGAGTTATTTTTCAGGTGCTAAAATCTCCAGTGATTCAAGAGCCCTCAGGAATTTTAACCAAATCAAGTATGACTATGATATGATGATTGTCTATATGGGTGTGAATGTCCTATTGCACTAAAGCATGAGGAATATGCAGAAAGACATTTCCAAGCTTTCCATATATGCCACAAATGCTGGAAAGACTTTGGTGTTAAGCAGAATCATTCCTTCTCTAAGAATGATGATAAGATACCAAATAAAGATTATTGGTATAGACAACTGGCTGAATGACTGGTGTCATTCAAGGGGGATCCAGTATGTGTCAATGTAGGATGTTGATCTGCAAAGCCCAACTTTCTCTGCTATGGATGACTTACACTTCTCATTTCAGGGCTTCTGTATACTGGCTTCCTATTCCTACTCCCACAGTGTCTTTTTTTAGGTACAGTTCATCTAATGGATCTTCCAACCAAAATAAAACAAAGGTATCAAGGTGGTGCTGCTGATTGCTAAGAGTATAAATAACAAACTGTATGGCTTTTCATTGCTCTTGCATTTAGAGTATACATATGTATGTATTATTACTGAAACAAATTCTGGATTAAAAGTGGAAAAAGTAGCCTCTGTATATCAGGGTTTTGCACCTACCATACTTTTAGACATGATGGGAAGTGCTGCACAGCATCCATGTTTGTTAAAGCTCACTTTACCTCAAGACAGTTCCTAGAGACCTGCAAACTGAATTTATTGAGATTCAACACACTCTAAATAAAACAATCTATCTGATCATAACATGTTACAGGATCCCTCAATGACCCCAGAAAACCATGTCATGTTCTTAAATATATTGGATGAGCTTCAAAACACAAGAACTCCATCATCCTGGTTGACTTTAATGACCAATCAAACTGAGGAACCTAAACCTCAGATGTAGGTTATGCTGAAAAATCCCTTGATTTCATAAACAATAATTCCATGGATCAAATAGCCAAAGGGAGGACAACATATGTTTGATCAAACTGGTATACCCTTTTCCAGTCAAGTCTGACCACAAACTGGTGATCTTCTCCTTCCAAATTCCCAAATCAACAGATGCAAATATATGGAAACATATTC
Source organism: Protopterus annectens (assembly GCF_019279795.1). Taxonomy (NCBI): domain Eukaryota; kingdom Metazoa; phylum Chordata; order Ceratodontiformes; family Protopteridae; genus Protopterus; species Protopterus annectens. The sequence goes on along the minus strand of NC_056748.1, from coordinate 673,542,246 downwards.
AGTGCAAATTTCAGACCAGAGACATCTACAAATAAATCTGTTTATTCCTAAGTATCTCAAACCACTTATCATCACTAAAGGACATGTTAGAAGTAGAAATCTTCTATGGGACTTGAGAACATACCAGACTGCCTGCTAAACAGTACTAAATATAGACTGGTGGACACATACAAGGATGGCCTAACCATGGACATGGGAAATTATAAACTCATCAGCTTGTTGCACCTTACCTGTGAGGCCACGGAACAGGACATACTGATAAACTATTATATTAAAAAACTTGACCCTTCCTCCCCAGCAGTTTGGCTTTGATATAGGTATATCATGTCAAATTGATCATTTTTTTTAAAAGGTCAAACAAGCCAGAGACTGTGGCTATCCTGCCTGTACAGCATATCTTGACCTGTCCAAAATATGTGACACCATACCACATGATAAAATAATTAACAAACTAAATGCACCCCAAACTGATCCGTATGAAGTTAGGTGGATAGCAAACCAGCTGTGGGACAGAACCCACATAGGAAGGGTGGAATGCATGTCCTCAGAAAGCATGGAGGTAACCAGTGGGGTACCCTCAGGGATCCATGTTAAGACTTCTTCAGTTCAGTATATACTTCTCTGATCTCTAATTCTAAAATGGGGATCTCTTGTTAACTAGGTTTGCAGATGATTTTAAACTGGGTGTCATATTTAAATGTCCTCCTGATATGCAGAAGCTACTACGTGGAAATGCACATTAATAGCTAGTACTCAAAAATGAACTAAAACTAAATACTAAACAATGTAGTATTGTTGCATTTGGTAAAGAAACCCCACACCCAGGTTATAATGCTGAAAACATCCCACTGAAAATTGATGATGATGTGACAGATTTTGGAACATGGGTAGGTAATTCCTTCTGATTTGATCATTATGTTGCAACAGTGGTTAGGAAATATTTCTCTCTGGAAAAGCTGACCTCTAGATCCAAAGAAGTCCATGCCCATTATATTTCATACTGATCAGGCCCATCATGGAATGCAATGCCCCCTTTGGCATGTATCTTACTAGACATATGAAGCAGTTGGAGAAACCCAAAATTTACTGGCAAAACAAAGATCACAGAACTGAAAGACCTGATTTACAAGAGAAGCTGAAAGCTTTGTCCCTGTATTCAGTGTCCTATATACACTTGTGGTGATCTATGCCTTACCTTCCAGGCCATTAGGGATAGCACAGTCCAAGATCTTTTACATCTTCATAAATTAAAACAGTACAACCAAAGATATAAACCCGCTTCAGCAAATAAATCATGTTGGAGAGGTAGGTTTGTTTTAAGACTACCCCTTTGCTAGAACAAATTTTCAGTCCAGATAAAGCATTGTGGCACACCATTTTCCTTTGAAAAGGTATTAGAAAACTGCATGGGTATTTATAATTTCATACCTGGCATGACTGGTCTATTTCTCCTTGAAAAAGAAGGTAAGATCCAAGAGTGGGTCTTGACAAGGAGTAAATGACCACCTGATCCTGTTGCCTTCCCTTTTCTATGGTTCTCCAATTGGGTTGATGGTTTCCTCTCATTAGATCAGTTCATGGTGGCTTTATTCAGGAAATACTTTTACTTTGTACAATTAATATCCAAAAGTATTTCATCTAGATCAAAAGACATTATCATTTCACTATATTCATCACTGATCAGACAAGACGTTATCATTTCACCATATTCATCACAGATCAGACAAGAGGTGATCATTTCACTATATTCATCACTGATCAGACAAGACGTTATAATTTCACTATATTCATCACTGATCAGACAAGACATCATCATTTCACTATATTCATCACTGATCAGACAAGACGTTATCATTTCACTATATTCATCACTGATCAGACAACTTATTGAGCACAAGGCTCCTTTTGGATGTGCTCAACTGACATATCAATGAACTCAAAAAGATTCCAGTATTTCTTTAGAAATCTCTGGTTTTGTCACCCTGAAGGCCCTGTCTTGATACTCTGTGCCTTAGAGACTCCTGGGATGTGAACTGTTGCATGAATACAGCATTATTAGAGATCCTGTGGTCCTTACTTTAGACAGCATTTTAAATTAAGGTGTAGGTTTTGATTTAGGGGGTCGTTTTGGGAGTGTGTGATTTGTGAGTAGATAAACGTATCCCTTTTGTGTACAGTGTGGAACTATATTTTTTTAAACATTGTACTGAGTGGGATATCTGGTTGTTTTCTCAATGTCTAATTTTTATTTAGCATTTTGAACTAAACTAAAGGAATATTTAGATTAAGATGTTGTTTTAGGTGGAATACAATATTTTAATGGGGTTTCAGTGTCACTGCTTGTGAGTGAAGTAACGTTTACTTTTTAGTAAGTAGTGTGGATGTGGCAGGTCTTGAAGAATGTTTGTAACTTTGTTGATGGATGGTCATGGATGAAGATAAATGATTAATGACCCACAGAAAAATCATGATAACACGCTAAATAAAAAATAATTATTCACACATAGGTTAGTGTTAGTATCACCTTTTATTTAGAGTTTATTGTCCACTGTTTTAATATAGATAGATAGATAGATAGATAGATAGATAGATAGATAGATAGATAGATAGATATGGGCGGGAACTAATTTGGTCAAGAAATTACTTCAATGCTTTTGAAACTATCACAACCCACTGAAATCACAATTCATTGATGTGTGCTATAATTGATTATTTTATGCTGACTATAGTAAAGTCTTGTTGGATTCATTTGGTCATATGTAAGTAAGGGGCAGTGGTGTGAAGTCCCAATACTAGGGATGAAGAGTGGAGCCCCCACATAAAACATGTAATGTTATGTTGTCCTATCTTGCCTTCATTCTTGCTGGTTAGGTTAGGAGCAGACCTCGGCTCTGACTCAGCCGTATACTAAAGCTCGAGAGCTTCTACTGGCTTGAGGCTATAACCTATCCCATGGTGCTTAGCGGCTGTTCCCCAGATCTCGTTTGTTGCTTGAAGCTTCGGGATTGTCTTCGCTGGCTCAGGCTAGTAAAATTTAATATTATACTCTATTTTTGGTATTACTTCTCTTAAAACTTACTGTTACATCCTAGTTTACCTGTCCCACTTATAGTACAGTGCCCCTTTTATTGGGTGTTTTTGTACTTTGGCTATTTGTTCTTTTGTGGCTGCTTTTTAGGTCTTGTCTTCTCTCTTTCCTCTTTTTTTCTTAGTTAGAGAATCTGTTTCACTTAGAGGATTCTTTCACATTTTCTTTCCCCCTCAAGGAGCCACCGTTTAAATTAGAGGCTTCTCCTCGGGTTGGAGGAGATTGTCATTTAATTTAGAGACTTCTCCTCCTCCCTATCCTTTCTTGTATATATATATATATATATATAAAAATATTTTCTGCATTGCTTAACCATCCTTTTCTTTGATAAACATTTTTGCACTGTTGTGTTACTTGTTTTTTGACAGCTAAATATGACAAAAGAATCTGTTAGAGAACATAAATCTGGATTTAAAAAGTGTGATTCATGCACTCAAAAAATGTCCATAATGGACGGACACACAATTTGTGTCTATTGTCTAGGACCTGTCCATCTCCAAGACTCATGCTCCGTTTGTCATAGTTTCAGTGCCAGGGTCTTACAGGAGAGAAAAATAAGCTCATTTTAAGGGGTTTGTTGAAAGTGGATGATGGTAATCAGACCTCAAAACTAGAAAAATCAAAAAAGTCTGCTTCATCGGCTCCGGTTTTTGAGCCGTCAAGCAGTGTTAAAGTGATAGTATCCTCGGATCCGAAAGTTTCCGGTTCTGACAAGTCTGGTCCTCCCTCGGTTCCATCTGTCTCTTCAGAACTGTTATGGAGCTGAAAGAGGAGTCTTTGGAGCCTGTCCATTCGGTGCCACAATCTCCTTTGCTACAGTCTGTGGCAGGTAGCCAAGTCTTCAAGCCATTCCTCTCGATCCTACAGATTGGCAGACAAGGATGCGGAGTGGGTCAGAAAGAGGCTGTTCCAGACCTGGACCCTAGCAGAAATTCTCTCGAGCCCAGCCCATTGGATCGTGGAGCCGACAACTGTACCTCCTATATCGTCAATTCCTCCTCCGATGAGTTTGGAGCCAGAGAGTATGGAAGTCATTGTGCTAGAACCGCCAGAGCCAGTAATCATTACTTATATCTCGGCTCTGATGTCTGCTCTGATCTCTTTGATGATGTCTTCCATCGAGGGATCTAGGGGCAGATACTTGGCTGCAGGGGGGGGGGGGGGGGGTGAGAGTCAAGTCAGACCCATGTCGGACCCGGTTTCCAAATCGGTGCCTCGGCTCAGGTGAGTTCGGCTCCCACATCAACCTTGGAGACACCACTCTCTGTGCAGCAAAGATCTCCTGGCCTCTCGGGGCTGGAGTCTCTCTCGTCCCAGGACCGTGGTGCCTTCGAGGTGATGCGGAGTGTGCTCTCCACTGTGTCTGCTTCACCTTTGGCTCTAGCCTTTGTTCCCCCCCAAAGGTCTGGTGTCCACCTGTTTATCATCCCTCCATCACCCCCAGAGTAGAGAGCCAGTGCCCCAGGAAATCCCATTAGGATCTTCCGATACCTCCCCGGAGCATCCCCCGAGGAGGTCCTTCGAAGAGGCAGTGTAAAAGGAAGCACGCAGACTCCCCTGAGTCTGTTACTTCTGATACTGACTTGGAGGAATCAGAAGGGTCCCCGTGGTTGCACTCTGAGGATGTCTCCTTTTCAGACATTCTGGAGATCCTTAAGCAGAGGAGTGGCTGGACGTCCCTTTTGCCTTCTGAAGATGAGTCAGTATACCTGGAGGCATTTGGCTCTCACCCTTCACCTCTTGGGTGTCTCCACCTTTCAACCCTCCCCTAGGTGTAGTGAGCCAGAAGGTGTGGGACTCTCCAGAATCAGTTGACCCTGCACCGCAGAGGCCAAATAAATTTATTATGACCCCAGAGGACAGACAGTATCTAACTAAGGGAGTTCCAGTAGATGCAATGGTGGTGGCTGTGGCCACAAAGGAAGAGTTAGCTGAAACTTCTGCATCTGTCCATCCACCGAACAAGGAGTCCTGCATGATGGGCAGGTATGGGAAGTGTACTTTCTCATCAGTGGCCTTTACCTTGCAGTCACTGAATTATTTGTCACATTTCACCTGACTTCAGAGGGATCTCCTAAAAGAGATGGGAGTGCTACAGCCCAGGATTTATCTGATAAGAATAATTCTCCGCTGGCAACCTTAACCTCCATCACTAACTCCTCTACACGCCTCATTTCCTATGCAGCCAATGGAGCGAGCAGGGCAGCAGGCACAGGAATAGCTCTTCAGAGACATTCCTGGGTGCACCTTTGCGAGTTTACCGAACCCTTCAGATCTTCCTTCATTGATGCTCCCTTTGATGGCTCATCCATGTTCGAGCTAAAAGTGAAAGAAACTCTCACCAGGAGCCAACATGATGGTAAAATTCTATCTGCCATTGGAGTCCATTTTTCCACCCCTACCAGACCTTATCCTAAAGGTCAAAAGAACAAACAAATGTGGTTCTGGAAGTCCAAAGGAGCCTTATCTGATACTTGTGGTGATCCTTCCCTCAGGGGCAGAAGGGGAAATAACAATGTAAGATGGCATCCATGCAGCAGAGGGGGTCTGCAGAATGGGGGAGACAGAGATACTTTCTCTGGTTGGCCCTTCCAGTGCTCCTGAATGGAGGCCCAACTGTCCACCACTGGAGGCAGTCGGGGGAGGCTATCGCTGTACCCAGAAGCCTGGCTGAATTTGACTCAAGAGAAATGGGTACAGTCCATTATATCCAGGGGTTACAACATTCCATTTCACAGTTCACTTCATCCGTCAATGTTTATCCCATACATTCCACCCAGTTAAAGGGATCAAGCAACACTAGAAATTCAAATGTTGCTAGAAAAAAAGAGTCATCCAAGAAGACCCCACAGACCAACTAGGATCCAGAATTTACTCAACGTTCTTTTTAGTTCCAAAAAAGATGGGGGACTGGAGATCCATATTGGATCTCAGCAGACTAAACAAGCCAGTGAGGAAGTCAAAGCTCAGGATGGTAACACTGCAGTCTAAACTCCTCTTTCTGGCACAAGACAACTGGATGTGCTCGTTAGATCTCCAGGATGCATACTACCACATACAGATGGACAGATGCTCCAGAAGATTTCTATACTTCCAGCTGGGAGTCAGTCATTACCAGTTCAGAGCTCTGCCCTTTGGACTCACTACAGCCCCCAGAGTGTTTACCAAATGCATGGCAGTAGTCATGGCTCATCTGAGATGTCAGGGATTCCAAGTGTTTCCATACATAGATGATTGGATCCTAACTAGCACCACCAAGCAGCTACTAATCAAAGCAAGAGACTATACCATCCATTTCTTCTCAGAACTAGGCATTACTATAAATGCAGAAAAATCTGCCTTGCTGCCATCACATCATATTACCTTCATAGGCACAGATTTAAATACAAATGACATGTTGGCAAAACTACCCCAAAAAAGGATCCAAACATTACACAGTCAGATACTTATCTTATTCAACAACAAAAAAATACAGGCAAGATTTGCCCTCAGAGTTCTAGGCTCTATGGCAGCGACGATAACACTACCTCACCTGGCATGACTTCACATGCGAATATTACAGTGGCTACTCTTCGCTCAATGGTCCATACAGGAGCTACCCATGTCTCACAAGATCCTCATAACAGACTCCTGCAAGAGGGATCTGCTTTGGTGGATTCACTCCACTCAGGTAACAATGGGCAGACCATTTGTACTCCCTCAGCCAGTCGCTACAGTAACCATGGACACGTCCCTTATAGGGTGGGAGGGGCATTATATGGGACAGACGGTTCAAGAAGTTTGGAAAGACCATGAGTTCCATTTGCACCATCAATGTCCTTAAGATGAGGGCAGTGCTTAGGAACCAGATCCTACCCCCCTGTGCTGAGAGGCCCAGAGACTTTGGCAATGGGTGATATGTTCTCAATGTTTTCTGATAGCAATGCACATCCCGGGGAAATCCAACGTCATAACAGACAGGCTAAGCAGAACGATTTTCATGCCTCATGATTGGTCCCTGAATCAAGAAGTTGAGAATCGAATTTTTCGCAAATGGGGCCAGCCTTGCTGCAACCTTTTTGACACTCCCTTCAATGCCAAATACAGCAACTGCTTTGCCCTCATTTCCTCTCCAGGAGAGTCACCAAGGGATGCACTCATCCACGATTGGCCCCCGGGACTTCTTTATGCTTTTCCCTCATTTCCTTTGATTCCAAAAGTTATTCAGAAAGCCAAGTCTTTGAGTTACAGGTTAATTCAAATTGCTCCATACTGGTCTCATCAGATCTGGTTCCCTTTCCTTTGGCCCTACCTTCAGGAGGACCAATGGATCCTAGACCCAGTGCCGGATCTTCTGACACATCAGTCAGGAATGCTCCACCCTGCCCTTCAGACCCTCAAGCTGACAGCTTGGTCTCCACTTCCAATCTTAGCCAGACTTCCAGAATTATCCCCGGCAGTACACCACATGTTGGTATATTCGCACAAAAAACAACTAGGAAACTTAATGCGAGCAAATGGAAGAGGCTCTCTTGTTGGGTGGAAAAGAAACACAGATCCCTTTACAGCCTATATACCTGCAATTTTGGAATTCCTGACAGAAATTTTTAAGAAAGGAGCAGAAGCTGCCACTATTTGAGTTCAACTAGCTGCTACATCCAATTATGTGGGGGAACTTGGACCCAATGTAACATCCCACAAGTTATGCAAGGCCTTCCTCAGAGGCACCTTTCTGTTAAGACCTCCTGTAAGAGAACCTCCTACATCATGGGATCTAAATTTAGTATTACCGGCGTTGATTCTTCCCCCTTTCAAACCAGCATCCTCTTGTTCTTTAAAATTTTCATCCTAGAAAACTCTCTTTCTGACAGCAGTTACCTCAGCTAAGAGGGTTTCAGAGTTGCAGGCCTTATCCATCTATCTTATTTGATCTTCCACAATGGCAGAGGTTCCCTCAGAACAAATCCCTCCTTCTTTCCAAAAGTCTGTTTTGAAACAAATTTAAACGAATCTATAGAATTGTCTGTGTTCTTTCCTAATTATAGCAACCAGGCAGAATATAAGCTTCACCAATTGGATGTACATAGACAACTGTGTTTTTATTTACACAGGACAAAAGATTTCAGAAAATAAAATCAATTGTTTGTGTCCTATTCAGAAATGAAAAAAGGTTGGGCAATCTCAAAAGTTACTTTGTCCAAATGGCTTACTGAGACTATCAAATATGCTTATCACTCTCATGATAAAGAACTGCCAGAGAAAGTGAAAGGACATTCAACTAGAGCAGTGTCTACTTCCATTGGATTCAATTTGTGCTGCTGCTACATGGGTTAATCCTCACACCATCATCTCTCATTACAAAGTAGATGTGGCCTCCTGAAACAGGGCATCCTTTGGTTCCACTGTCCTGAAGAGTTTATTTCCTTGAGCCACCCAAGAGAAAGGTGCTGGGGACTCTGTCCCAACCAGCAAGAATGAAGGTGAGATAGCACAACATAACACAAAGAAGTTATGTACTCACCATAATGTTCCATATGTGTTGTCTAGTATCTTGCCTTCAGTTCTTGCATCCCACCCAGCCATCCCCCTCCTGGAGGATCTAGAGAAATTTTTACAAATTGGCAGATATGAATATGAAAAGTAGAAGGAGTGCCAAACCACGATGAAACCAAGAATGGAAACGTTCAGCAAAATATAATGAAGAATAGGTTCTTTATTTCATCCAAAAATGTAAGCGCTTTCGCGTGGGTCATCCCACGCTTCATCAGACAATAAAGTGCATAAAGTACAAACCCATTATATATTCCTTGCCAATAGCAATGCGGGAAAATTAAACAATTAATCAATTAATCTACTTGTCAAAGATTATGCATATTTAAACGCATACATCAACTAAAAAAATACTACCATCTCAGCATGCATACATCAAAAATATTTATGTACGCTAAAGATCGCAACTGTCAAGCCGATAATTACATACAGCTCAACTGTATCACTTTGTGTCTAGAAAACACGCACATAAACTTGGAAAAATATTTCATTAAATGTCAATTGACTTCATTAAATATAACTATAAAGAGGTTATATATATTTATGCATAAATTCATTCATCACAAAAATAGTGGGCTGCAGTTAAAACTACATCCTTGTCAAAGCCCACTAATTGGTAGATATGGTCTGATTTCCATCTTACCTTCCTTTTTTATCTTTATGACCAATATATTTCATATATTTCTCTTTCTGGATATTAGACATATCATAAGGAGCTCTCTCCCTCAAATGAGATCTGGGGAACAGCTGCTAAGCACCATGGGATAGGTTATAGCCTCGAGCCAGTAGAAGCTCTCGAGCTTTAGTATATGGCAGAGTCAGAGCTGAATTCGGCTCCGAACCCAACCAGCAAGAATGAAGGCGAGATACTGGACAAGAAACATGGAACGTTATGCCGAGTACACAACTTTTTTTTTTTTTTTTTGTCTGTGGGTGTTGTCTGTATGTATGGACAAGTTGGACGTTGAGTGCGAAGGTGAATTAAAGCATTAGTTTGGGTGGCAAGAGAGTGTGAGTGTGTGCAAATGCTATTTGTTCTGTGGATTTCTTTTTATTTTTGCTGTTGTTTGTGGAGTGTGTGTGTGTGTGTGTGTGTGTGTGTGTGTGTGTGTGTGTGTGTGTGTGTGTGTGTGTGTGTGAGATTGTTAAATATGTTGTTCAATATTTTGTGAATGTTGACTTGCTAGTCTATGGGTTGTACTAGGGTAAGTGAATATGCAAAGTTGTGTGTTTTGATGAATTTAAATGCAACCAGACAGACATAGGGATATATGGGAACCATCCATTTGGTTGAATGTTCAGAATATCAAATATTTGTAATGCTAGCTCAAAGGATTGGACAATCAATATGATTGCAAAATTGCAAAATGCCAGCATTGCTTAGCAGGAGATTATGATACAGTAGGGAGCATGAATTAACATTTTCCCTGGTGTTGTGTGATGTCAGAGTTGGTATATATGAATAGCATGGGGTGCTGTATAGACAACTACAATTTTTTGAAAGATATAAATTAATAAATATTTAAATGTATCCAATAAAAAATCATTGATTTAAATATGTAAGTAGGATTCATAGAAATCATACCATATTATACAATGACTGATTATTAGTATTCAAAAAGTGCACACTAACTGGACAGCCCAGCTAGAGTGCGTGTTGTAAATTGAGCATAACCAATAAACGAAAAGTCTAGCCACTGAAGTACCATTGAGCTTCCAGACTTTCTATTGCTATATGCTAAGGGACAAAGCAAAATAACTGAGAAATCAGGTACATCCTGCAAAACTAAAGAATCAGAAACCTACCTAATGGTCCATCAGAAGATCTCAGCAGTTAAAAAAAGAAAAAATACAAAAAACAGCAACAAAGATTCTCACTTCTCCATTGCTCCTCCTGCACTGTACTGATGCATTGTGCAAGCATGTGCTCGTAAGTCTCAAACATAGTGCAACACATGAGTAAACAAGGAAATATTTATTTATTTATTTAACATTTGTTGACTGGGAATGTCCGACTAGGTTCCACAGAGCCTGTTTTCAGCGGAGGCCCGGGGAGAAATGCTCCAGATGCATGTCTTTGGAATACGGGAGGAAACCGGAGTACCCGGAGGAAACCCACGCAAACACAGGGAGAACATGCAAACTCCACAAAGAAGGCACCCCAGCCAAGAATCGAACCGGAGAATCTCTTGCTGTGAGGTGACAACGTTAACCGCTGCACCACTGTACCGCCCAGGAACACTACATTGCCATTTTACAAAGATGGCAAGCAATTTCTTTCTTAAATAGTATCATTGTACAATAACAATAATCCACTCCTGATCAAGCCACACCAACCGTGTGTAAATCCTGATATACCTACTCCTAGTTATGGATTAGTGCTTAAATTCTTCATAAAACTGATTTTATGTTACACAGCACTTTGGAAACAAGTTATGGTGCTTTTACCCATTATTTATTGTTTTAGTTGTATTTATTACAACTGAGGTCACCATTCTATCTTTTGAAATTTTAATGAGAATTTGTAAACTACATAAGGCAGAGGGGAGATGGACTGTTATAAGAAAGCTAAAGATAAGTTCAGTCTATTTGTAACTACAGCAGAATCCTCCCAGGGGTATCTAATTCCACTGGGGCTTTAATGTATTAAGGAGCAGTACTGATAAAGGAGAAGAACTGTGCAATGAATGGTAATTAATAGTGAAAAGCATGCATGTTGATTGGACTGTGAAATCAGCTTGCCTGCCGCCACAATTCTGGCATTATACACACAAATGTGTTAAGGTGACTACAGCTATTAAAATCAAACATGCAAACATCATGTCCTCTGTTAAGCAAAGAAAACAAACACAACCATCAGCAAGGTGGAAGACAAGTCTCCGCCAATCCTAATCAGATATAACTACAAAAAAAAAAAAAAAAATCAAAGTGAAGTCACAAAATGTTTAATGTCAGGAGTCCACAGGCATCATCACAAAAACAGTAGAATGCAAGTATACTCCTGAGCACTACAAAGAAAAAAAAAACTGTTACAAACTGCTTTCAATCTAATGTATCATGCAAATGTCAGCATGCTCTTGTCCAATGCACTTGTAGTACATTACTAAGCCATCTCCAGTCATTGAAGGTAGAGAAAAAGGACTACACAAACAAGTATTTCACACATATAAAGCCAATATATTGTAAAGGAAAGCTTGTTTGTAAATAATGACATTGTGCAACAGAAATAATTGGCTTGTGCATGGGTAATGCATAGTCGACTCATGGCAGGCTGTTTGACCACTTGGACTTTGTCCTCACATTCAGACTATGCCAATCATGGACATGTTAAGCATTACCTGTACCCCTTTGTGGATTATTACATTATTACTTATTTCTTGCTTTTGTATAATACTTATACAACAACTATGACATTTTTACTTTAGCCAAGTGATGTATATATATATATATATATATATATATATATATATATATATATATATATATATATATATATATATATATATATATATATATATATATATATGTGTGTGTGTGTGTGTGCGCGCACGCACGCGCATGTGCGTATATGCATATATGCTGTTGTCTTTCGGCTTTTCGTAGTTAGGGGTCGCCACAGCAGAACTCTGGTCTGCAAATGATTGGCAGTAGATTTTCACGAACACCGAGGTGCCAGCTCGATGTTCAACCTTCAGCAAAGGCATGCCCATTTACGCATGTCTTTCGAATGCCCACCAAACCACGGGGAGGACATGCAGACTCCAGACAGAAGGCACTTCCCGAACTCCAGCCGAGATTCGAATGGGAAAACCTCTTGCTGTGAGGCAACAATGCTACCACTGCACATATGTACTTATATATATATGTGTGTGTGTGTGCGTGCGCTTGTGTGTGCGTATATGCATATATGTATATATAGAGATATATATATATATATATACATGTATAAAGACATACACACACAAATAAATATATTCAAGTCCTGACATTAAGTGAGACTCCTTAATGTCGATCTCTGTTTTGTGGACACACTTTGGTTGACAAAACAGATGGTTGAAGGTTTATGAGATCAACTTTCCCAAGAGTTGGGGAATATGCCCCTTTCCGTGAGGATTGTGCAATCTCAGAGATAATATATATAATTAGAAGGGATGTAAGGGTGCAGAGGTCTTGCTTGTACTGTGAAAATCATGTTTTAATATTTGTTTGCTCCAAGGTTATTCCTTGGATAATGCTGAAAAACATGTTGACATTTTTTGCTGACATTTACATGCCAACATTAGCAACATGAACATTTGATCAGTTCAACTATTTATATATATATATATATAGATGGATAGATACATATACATATATGAAGAAAGATATAGATATTTACATAGAAATATAAACACACATTTAGCTAAGAACTTAATTTAGTAGTAAAAATTAGTAAGCTAAATCAAATTTGCATTCTGGAACTAGAAAAAAAGACCAAGAGCCAGGTTCATTAATGCCTGCGCTACGTGTACACTAAGTGTACATGATCTAAATTCAAGAGCATCCCTATCACATTTTTTGTGCTTTCTAGTCACTCAGATAGATAATACTAACTGTACATGTAGTCTACATTTTGTGATAACCGTTATGACCCCCCCCTCAATATTTAAAGCTGCAAAGAAATCAGTAGTAAAACTAAAATTAGGAGGAAGAAGGTATGAGTTGTTCTTGTGTTTTCTGTTTACTCAGTATGGTGTACACTTAGTGTAGGCATTAATGAATCCCAGGGCAGGATTTTTATGTAAATTTAAACAAAGTCATTTTAGAATTTCTAGCAGCCGTGACAGTTTTTCATTGCATCCCAGTCTTTAGTCAAGCGTGTAAATATTTGTTTATGTAAATCTGTTTGCATAGCTGTCTTTACAGAAGAGTAAGAATCTGATTTAGTATTTCCAACATCAGTGCATGTCAGACATAGGGAGGGAAAAGATTAAGTGAAATACTGCATTGTTACACATCATTTTTAAGTGATGGAGTACCATTTGTTGATTAACAGAATACACTTGAATAATACTCTAATTTCTTTGAAAAAGAAAAAAAATGCTTTTACTTTGCATTATATTTAGCATGTCACATATCTGAATTAAAAGCATACTATAAGTTCTGATATATCCCTCATGAATGGAATATACTGCATAAGTGCACAGTCCTGCTACCTGCTCCTATTCATTTTCGTAGCTAGGAGCATGCCTTACTGCATGCAATTAGCACACTCATAGCTAAGAAAAATAATATAATGCACAGTTTTCAAATTTGTTTTCCAAATTGGATGGTCATATTTCGTGTCAGTTTTAGGACCTGTCTATGCAAGTAGTTGTTTTGGAATGTTATCTAGAAGCCAAAACACATATTTGTAAATATAATATTACACATACTGAAACAAACAAATTCAGTGTCACACAATTATAAACTAGGAAATCTGAAAAAAAGGTTATGTTCTAATAGCCAGGTCACCCAACAGTAAAGGTTCAGACAGGTGTGCAAGCTCTTTGTTAGAATATATAATAGATAACTTGTTTAGATATACCACAACCTAGACAAATGAAAGTATAACTGATGAAAATGACATGCAGATTCAATATGTTTTTTTTGCTATTGATTTATGATGTGAAAACTAATGATATTGTCTCAGACTAAGTTAATGACAATGCTTTGCTTCCTGAGTACTAAATCAGCAAACGTTGTATCGTATAACTGTAAAAAGTCAGTTATCTTGAATTTGATAGACATACCATAGTATTGGGATAAAGATTACAGACTGAGCAGGAAAACATATAGAGTACTATGGGTAGACAAGGAACTTGCTCGATTCTCTTACTGTTCATTTCAGAAACATTTTAGAGGACTTTTGCCACTACTAAATGAGCTCCTTGAAAAAAAAATGAATGCAGCTTATTCCTTAAGATGACTGTTTAAAATAGTACCAAAAATGGTAGTAAAATAATGTTTCCACTACACCAGCTTAGAAATAGAAAATGTTCTTGAAATAGAAATATTTTATCTATTATGCACCATACAAATATATATTTTTTTCAAGCTGGTACACTGGCAAACCTAAATGAATTGTAAACAGTTTCATAACTCAGATTTAGAGCCTTGAACATGTCATTATATCAAGTGACAATGTATGATTAGATAGAACGGGAAAGAAAATTCTTACTTGTGCTTCTGGATGTCTTTAACTCCATTTTTCAAGTTTCCTAATCTTTCTGATGGATTGTCCCTAGAGAAGAAATGGGTGATTTAATAGAATTTCTTATCAATCAAAGGAAAAAAAAATGAGTGTTTCTACATCTCATTTATCTTGCAAGCTTACCTGCATAGTTTTTTAATTAGATTAGCAGCATTTTTGGTAATCTTCTTTGGAAATTCAATCATATCTATCCCTCGCAGAATAATGTTATATGTTTTCATTGGATCTGGGCCTGAGAATGGAGGGCTAGAAGCAGAAACAATGACATGCTACTTTTTGTTTTTACTTTTAAAAAACTGTGAAAAGCAATTGATATTTTTACTGATAGACACCATCACAGAATATGAATATAACAATCATATAAATCACATCATGCAATGATCTTATATCATTTTAATCTGTATATTGTGCCTTTCAAGCATTTCTCTGTTTTTCTTGGCATTTTTAGATCTATAAGTAAATTAAAACTATACTAAACTTAGTAGTATCTGTAACAGTGAATCATCAAAAATATACTTTCCTTTAAAGTCTACTGAGTATTGAGCAGTAGATGACTTTGCAATCTATCATAAATTATGTTGTGTATGTATCTGACATCCTTGTTAACATTTTTTTATATTTGCTATTTTATGTTACGTTTTTGACATCAGGCCCCAGCAGACTACTATCTGAAATGGCCGTATTCTTACCAGTTGCCTATTTCACACCCATTCCTTCATCTTTTGGGAAGGGACAACAGACTTCTGACTGATATCATACTGTGAGGCATGGGTTTTATACCCTATGATATATCCACATACCAGTCCTTCACTAGAGACTGTTAAATGGTTCACATGGCAGGCTAGTCTGTATTTACTCACTTTTGAATTTCATATCTCTGTTGGTCTGGTCTGCCAAGTTTATCAGCAGTGAAATGTAGTTCTGCCAGTCTCTTTCAGAGGGGATGATGCTGTCGGATTTAAAAAAAATCCACCTTCCATCTCCAAACAGAACAACTGGGACAGACATACCCAAATTGGCCTGATGCTTGCACTGCTGTTGAAATATGTGTTATAAGCATTACAGACAAATGTCTTGTTCCATTATAATTCTATTCAAGTTTATTAAGGTTCTTAGTAACACTTAAGCAACTGCTACAATAACAATATAATAAAATACAACATTACAGTAGTTGTAAGAATCCTGGTTAAAATTAAAATAAAAAAAAAAAAACTTAAATGGTGTCATATGCCAGTATAAAATGATGGATCTTTGGGGACCTCTTAAAACCAGCAAGTGTGGGAAACTCTTTTAATTCTAGGAAAAAAGAATGCAGAGTGATAGACCTTGATAGTAGAAAAAAAGTGTCTGTTCTTTTAATCCAGATTCTGAGCACCTCCAACAACTTAGAAATGATGAACACATAGATCATGCAGTTATTTACGGTAAGGGAGATCATTCGTATTTCTTTGTGGTAATGACCAGTGTTGATTTTCATCAGCCTATAACTAACTTATGGCCAATCACTTGATTTTATTCCCATACGTCATACCAATCTCACTAACTCAACAATTAGCACTCATCCTTGGTTCTGGGAGATCAGACACTTGTTAGTTCTAGTCTCACATGAGGTAGTTGTACTACTTTTCCATTACTGACAAGGAAGTACAGCAAAAATGGGGTGCTGGATACCTCAGAGTATCATCCTTCAGATGTGATGTTAAACTGAGTTTCCATGTGCCTGAGCTGGTGATACATCAGCTAGATGCAAATCTCTCTCTCTCTCTCTAGATATATATATATATATATATATATATATATATATATATATATATACATATATGTGTGTGTGTGTGTGTGTGTGTGTGTGTACATGTATGTAATGTGTGTGTGTGCGTGTATATATATATATATATATATATATATTTATGGGTCTAGGACTATTCACTGAAAGGACATTTCACTGAATCCCATATTACTGTGCACAATTCACTGAAATCTCAATTCACTGAAAACACATTTCACTGAAAGTTATATATGGCCTTGTCCTCACTGTAGTGCGACTGTGGAGTTAGTATATATAGTAAGGGGGGAGAGGGGTCGTAGCCCCCCACCTATTTTAAACATTTTGAACTATATACACGGATACTTGCAATTCCAATAAATTACTCTTTTCTGAACATAATATATATCCAAACTATGTGGGGGGGTATGCCCCCCCACACCACCCCTTACTATATATACTAATTCAAGGGTCACACTACAGTGGGGAAATGTCCATATATAACTTTCAGTGAAATGTGCTTTCAGTGATTTGTGCACAGTCATTTGACTTTCAGTGAATAGTCCTAGGCCCACATACACACACACACACACACACACACACACACACACACACACACACACACACACACACACACACAATTGCATGGTATTCTTGCAGAAATATTTAAAAAAGATATATAGGTCATCCTCCCCATGCATTTGTCCATAACCAAAACTTGATTTCATTTTTAATATGCAAAACATTCCATGTGCTATTATACACTACTTCTAAACATCTGTATTTTCACAGATGCTAAAATATGCTAAAATGATTTTATCTTTACTGCAGATATTACCGTTTTCCTTATTGCCTCACTTTTCTTCAAAACATTTGTACTCTGTCACATTCAGTAAAGATGTGGGGCATTTTTTCTTCTTTTTGACAGCAGTGACAATCTTTAATTTTCAGCTTCATATTTCATAAGATCCTTAACTAATGGTCTATTCAAACTTACCCTCTGTATAAAACATTTGCTTTCATATAAACCTCTTAAATCTCTGCACCCTTGCCAGAAAACTTTTTTTAATTCATCTTGTGTTATTTTTCTAAAAATCAATTATATAACTTTGGTTCATAATATCATATCACCAAACTTTTTCTCTTTTTTATTGAAGCATTTAAAATATCACCATACTTGCTTAATAAATGCCTACAAAATAACTCTATAGATAAGTCTGCCATTTTGTTTTCAAAAAGAAGTGTAAACTTCTAAGAAAAACTATGGATTGTAGCAGATTATTTGTCCCCATTCCCTGCAATAAAAACATCACACCGAATGACATTTGACGACCTTTATTAAACTTCCATAACATGATTGTTAACCAATAGTATTAATTTCAACCAAACATGAGACAGGTGATAACATCCATGGAAAGAAAACATAAAATAAATAATCATAAGGGCAGTGTAACCACTTACCCTTGAATAAGCAGCGACCCCCCATTTGTTCACTTATCCTTGCACTTACAAGGCAGCGTACCAATGCTCATCTGCAATTTATTGAATTACACCACCAACCAAATAAGCAGCTATGCTTGCTTATTTACTTATAAAGCAGCGCAATCGCTCACTTTCCTTCCCAAATTATTGAATTGAACATTCAACACCAGAGGGGGAACAGAAGAGGGCAAACCTGCCCCTTTCTCTGCCCACCAGCCTAACCAGGCTGTTCCTCCTCTCTCCGACAAAACTTCCAACAACCTGTCTACTATTAAGACATTAGGCCAAACATCATTTGGTGCATCCCATCCCCTAACCAAGTTGTATCCGAGTCATCACCTCCTAAAACCCCATCAAATAATTACTGAAATTTGCCGATTACCTAAACAGCTGAAAACAAACCACTGATCCCCTCCTATGGTAAGGTAGCAACCATAACCACATAAACTAGCATAACCACTGCACAAGAACTAAATAAACCTTACCTCACTACAAATGGAAGCCTCATAATGAACCCAGAGGCATTACTGGCCAACTAGGTAACCAAACACTAAGACCACTGCCACTGACCACCACGCAGAGGCAATTGAATACCATTGTACCACCTTGTAACCTCATTTAACAGCCAGTGAATGTAATAACAAAATAATCTCCTTAACAGTAATGCAATAACCATCCTGACATCACACCAACTATCCATTATAACAAAATGTTTTAAAACGGTCATCATGGCATTTAGCAGCCTTACCAGTTCTATATTGACAACTGAAAATAAACCATAATCCACAACAACCCACTTAAACCTCCTACCTCAGCTGAACACATAAACCAAATATTCAATATCCCCTCAACCCCCCTTTTGTCCCTCATACAAGCCACCAACCCAACCCCACCCCCAAGTTATAAAACCCTGTCACATACAGAACAAAACAGCCCATAGACCACGGCTGAGTGTAACCACTCACCCAAATCATTTGGTGACCAAGACTGCACTGTTAATGACATCAGGTCATCCATGAACCATAAGCAGACAAAACAAATGTAAGTCAATTGCCCTCCATAAACCCACGCCAACCTTTGCAACTGACTTAGTTTGACAATAGGCAATGTCTACTGAACTTCACACTAACAAACCTATCCTTCCAGCATGAGGAGCCGCCCAAATTTAAAAAATAAATAAATGAAGCTAACCTTGCCAACTACAGAACTGAAGTAATTACAGCTAAGAACTACTTAACCTACTGACATGTCCCAACTTGTTCAAAAGCCTGAGCCAACAACTCAACAATCCATCCCACCAATATCCTAACCCCTGGGGGCTGCAACACAGTATGACCAAGCTAGCAACACCCTTCCATATGCTTTACTTCTAAAAAATACCCCAGCATCCTACCATAACCATCTAACCCTTCTAACCCCGCCTAACATGCCTCATCTGACCGCATCAACAAACCATACCTCTGTCATCTTGATCAAGTGGAAATTAACCCTATTTCCGCTAACTTCTCCTGCAGACCTTATAACTGCTAAATTAAAACCAGCTTGACACTACCATATGTCTTCCTTCTAAAAAAATGCACCAAACTCCTGCAACACAAATGTGACCAATCTGGCAATGCCCTACCGTAAACCTCCCATGAAAAAGTTGCCCAAACTCCCAAACCTAACCTTTAATCCTGAAGCAACCTGACACCTCTTCTAACAACACACAACCATACCACTGCTACCTTAAGCATATAAAATAAATCCTAATCCCCAACTCACAGTAAAACACCTAGTCCATATAAAATGAAAGTCCAAATATTCAGCCTCTCCCAGTCGTCCTTCCATCCTGCCATCCAACAACCCACAAATCAACCCCCCAATTATGCCATCTAACCCAACCCACAAATCAACCCCCCAATTATGCCACCTAACCCAACACCTCCTGCCATGTTTGTAGCAAATGCAAACCTCCATGAACCAACCTATCTGAAAACCATCCAAAGGCACAGCAATGATAAATAATCCACCCATTTGCTAATCCTCACCAACAAACACAAGTAAATTGGCCGACAAACAGTGCTGCCACTTATTAACCCCTACCCAACCACAGAATGCTCTGTCAAAACCTATCCCCTAGCCTTAAAAGGAGCCAGATTATATACATCTTCTGATTGCCTGCCCCATGATGCCAATTCCAATAAAGCACTGTGCTAAACTCTTAAAGTAGCACCAACCACTGATCAACCCATCGGTAATGCCATTCCCTAGGAAAACATGAACCTAAACCACCATGCTTCCTCAACACCACATTATCACAACTCTACCCTAGCTTCAGACAACTCCAACTCCCTGTATACAACCCCCCCAACCCGCTCCACCCCACCCTTGTACTGCCTCAACCTCACATGCCTCCAGGCTACTCCCGATCTGCACCAAGTCTAAGAAAAATCTTAATCTGTAACTTAAAGTAGAATCACCTGCGAACTCCTGGTGCACCACTCCAGCAGGCAACATATGTAGCCAAGCAGACTCCATACCTTCATGCCACTGGCTAATGCCTATACTGTGATGCCACTGCTCATCCATCCATGACCACATTGCAGCACTCCATCTACCAGCACAAATGTTGACTCTGTGCTCACCCCACATTGATCTGCAAAAGAAAAGAAAACTGTAAATTCTCTACACACCCAACCACAAATTTCTTAGTACTGATTGCTGCCAAGAGCCTTCCAACATATCGCTCAACAAATCCTGTTTCTTCCAATAAAGGAACATGCTACATCAATAAACTGTGTTATGCCACCCAGTGCAGTGACTGGACCACTACTTCTAGATGACCTATTAAAATGCAGAAAGCAAGTAAACCAACCAAAGTATATCCCACATAACCCTGCATGTGAGGATAAGTGAAGCAGCGACATACCTGGGTCAAACTGCAGTTCCTGTACAAACTTGTGCAGCAATTTATGGCAAGTTTAACTTATTTCTTCAAACCCCCTCATCTGTGTTAATGTACCTTTTCTGAAGGATTTGAAGACTGAAACTTAAATGTATGTCATTCATCCGTGACTTCACTCCTCAGCTCATCCCAGTGATCTGCCAGACACCACAACTTTTATGAGAGGGTTAGTCCAAATTATAAGGAAAAAACTGGACAGTTGAGAGTTATGACCACCCCACAACTTCCCACAACTTAACATGTCATGCTGATGAAATCCTCATTTGCATTGGTATGAGTATACTGAAAGCTCCATAGTTTGCAGCTCCACTGTCTGTCATTATTCATACTATTTTTTATATATATGATTTGTTCCACTAAAGCCCTCGTTAAAAAAAAAAAAAAAAAAAAAAAAAAAAGAATTAAAATTCACCAGCCCTCAAGTAAGTACTGCACCACACATGCATAGGGAGGCACACATTAACATCTTGCAGCCCAAAAAAAACCAGTCGAGGTTTGCCCCTTTCAGGGCAAACCTGGACAGCCTGTGTAAATAGAATTCAGCCACCTCCAAACATGAGCGCAAAACCCCAGAAAATTGCTATTACAACAGTACTCAACAAATGGGCGCAAAATACAGGAAGGCTAAAAACACAAATTGAGTAATTAACCAATGGTGGCCCCAAACAAGCAGCTCTCTGCACATTCCACAACAGTCCAACACCCCTTGCAGCCACCTTCCATGAAAGTCTACACTCCATTGAGCAACTGTACCCCATGTCTGCCACTGCACCATTCGCCTTCCAACCATGACAGAAAGCTGGCACCACCACCAAATGTACATCTCAACCTCTTAGAGCCAGAAATCTGGACAAAGCCATGAATAAAGGGGGGCAAAGGCCCAACAATAGGGACTCTTTTTAAATGTTGGTCTTACAAACTTAGAAAATTGATAGCAGTACAGGTTTTTATTAGCATGATTTTTTTTGAAGGGTATGAATTCTGAAACTCAACGTCTGCAATTTTCTGACTTCACTCCAGTAATTTGCCAATGATTTGTTAGAAAAGCAAAATTTTATGAACAAAAGGGGGACTCCACGCTGCTACCAAAAGAAACAATGACAGAAGCAGACCAGGAACAAAAAGGCACTCTATGTTGTCACCCAAAGCTACTTCTGTCATCGCTTCTTCAATCAATAGCACAGAATGCCTCCCTGTCCTTGGTCAAGCCGTTGGCACTTTTTCACACTGTTTCCTGTTCACAGTTTTATGAAAACCAGATCCAGAAAGGCTCATCCAGACTCTGCTACACCCTGCTGTGAAGGAAAGGTTAGTTTGCTTTTACTTTTTGTAGTTTGTATTACTTTATTGCCTTTTTATATTTTGAATACTGTGGTTTGTTTTCTTTACCTTGTGTTTTACTTGTATTCTGCTTTAACAGCATATTAAACCTTCAAAAGAGACCACAGCTCTGTCTCTTCTGAGTCAGGCAGAAATTAGAACTGAGTCAGGCAGAAATTAGATCTGATCAATTAAGGACTCATTCATAAGATAGAAGAGGTCACTTAAGGTTAATTATTTGTGAACTGAGGGGGTGGAGCTAGGAACTAAACTTTCTATTTAAGGGGTAAAATAAAACATTTCAGAGCTTTACCCAGAAAGGCTCATCCAGACTCTGCTACACTCTGCTGTGAAGGAAAGTTTAGTTTGCTTTTATTTGTTGTATTTTGTATTACTTTATTGCCTTTTTATATTTTGAATACTGTGGTTTGTTTTCTTTACCTTGTGTTTTACTTGCATTCTGCTTTAACAGCATATTAAACCTTCAAAAGAGACCACAGCTCTGTCTCTTCTGAGTCAGGCAGACATTAGATCTGATCAATTAAGGACTCATTCATAAGATAGAAGAGGTCACTTAAGGTTAATCATTTGTGAACTGAGGGGGTGGAGCTAGGAACTAAACCTTCTATTTAAGGGGTAAAATAAAACATTTTAGAGCTTTACCAGAAAGGCTCATCCAGACTCTGCTACACTTTGCTGTGAAGGAAAGGTTAGTTTGCTTTTATTTTTTCTTTTGTATTTTGTATTACTTTATTGCCTTTTTATATTTTGAATACTGTGGTTTGTTTTCTTTACCTTGTGTTTTACTTGCATTCTACTTTAACAGCATATTAAACCTTCAAAAGAGACCACAGATCTGTCTCTTCTGAGTCAGGTAAAAATTAGAACTGAGTCAGGCAGAAATTAGAACTGATCAATTAAGGAGTCATTCATAAGATAGAAGAGGTCACTTAAGGTTAATCATTTGTGAACTGAGGGGGTGGAGCTAGGAACTTAATCTTCTATTTAAGGGGTAAAATAAAACATTTCAGAGCTTTACCAGAAAGGCTCATCCAGACTCTGCTACACTTTGCTGTGAAGGAAAGGTTAGTTTGCTTTTATTTTTTGTATTTTGTATTACTTTATTGCCTTTTTATATTTTGAATACTGTGGTTTGTTTTCTTTACCTTGTGTTTTACTTGCATTCTGCTTTAACAGCATATTAAACCTTCAAAAGAGACCACAGCTCTGTCTCTTCTGAGTCAGGCAGAAATTAGAACTGAGTCAGGCAGAAATTAGAACTGATCAATTAAGGACTCATTCATAAGATAGAAGAGGTCACTTAAGGTTAATCATTTGTGAACTGAGGGGGTGGAGCTAGGAACTAAACCTTCTATTTAAGGGGTAAAATAAAACATTTCAGAGCTTTACCAGAAAGGCTCGTCTAGACTCTGCTACACGTTGCTGTGAAGGAAAGGTTACTTTGCTTTTATTTTTTTTTTTTTTTGTATTTTGTATTACTTTATTGCCTTTTTATATTTTGAATACTGTTGTTTGTTTTCTTTACCTTGTGTTTTACTTGCATTCTACTTTAACAGCATATTAAACCTTCAAAAGAGAACACAGATCTGTCTCTTCTGAATCAGGCAAAAATTAGAACTGAGTCAGGCAGAAATTAGAACTGATCAATTAAGGATTCATTCATAAGATAGAAGAGGTCACTTAAGGTTAATCATTTGTGAACTGAGGGGGTGGAGCTAGGAACTTAACCTTCTATTTAAGGGGTAAAATAAAACATTTCAGAGCTTTACCAGAAAGGCTCATCCAGACTCTGCTACACTTTGCTGTGAAGGAAAGGTTAGTTTTCTTTTATTTTTTGTATTTTGTATTACTTTATTGTCTTTTTATATTTTGAATACTGTGGTTTGTTTTATTTACCTTGTGTTTTACTTGCCTTCTGCTCTAAAAGCATATTAAAACTTCAGAAGAGACCACAGCTCTCTCTCTCTTCTGAGTCAGGCAGAATTTTTTTCCCGCTCTCCCACCCAGTTACAGTTGTCTTGTTAAATACCACTGTCTTTCTAGTTGCCTGCCTCTTATGTTAATCTGACCATATATCTCATTTCCTCTCTACTTTCACTGGCTTGTGTGAGAAATCACAAAATCATCATTTTTGAAATCCCTCCCCTTCAACTATTTAAATTTATTGGCCATCCTGCTGTATTCCATAGTACCAGAATACAAAAGTGACCACCCCTTTCAATCCATCTTGCTGTTTTAAAAATAGTAACTCTGCACTAAACCTTAACTTTTTAAACAGGTAAAACCTAAGTTACCTACTTTCACATCTAACCTTTAAGCATCCCTGTGACTAGCACTTGCTCTAATACCTGCTGAAAAGCACTAGGAAGCCTTAAACTGATACAAGCACTCAACTCTGCTTGTTAATAAGGAAAAATTAATAGTAGGCACTAAACAGCCTATAACTACAAAGTACCTTGCTAAGGTAAGGGAAAACAGCTCCTGTACTTTACAAAAAAGAAAAAAGAAAAACAGCAAACCAGGCATGTCCAAGGGTCAGCTTCTGGTGATTTCTCCTGTCCACCTGGTGAATCTGGGCATAGTGGGGCAATGCAGCAATTGCCTCATGTACACAGACAACCCTCTCCTCTTACCACCCAAAACTACAACCTGTGAGAGACGCACTTACATAGCTAAAATGGAAGCAAATCTCTCTCCACCCAAGATTGTGCTAGACAGTCAGGAGGAGAAGGTTAACACCCACACTACACCTCAAGCAAAACATAGCCCTTCTAAACCCACACCACCAACACCCACATATATCAACAATAAATCCACATATGCAGAGGCCCTTAACTGTAGCCTGCCCAAGCAACAAGGACCTCTGAAGCTGAAACGCAAACAAACACCAATCACAACCAAAGTGCCACATAGTTCACAACATCAGTGTGCCACCCAGCAACAGCCCCTAAGGCAAGACAACGTACCTAACACTTTAGTCATAGGTGACTCTATAGTCCGGCACACTGATGTTCCACTCACCAGGTTGAACAAGGAGAAAATTACAGTCAGCTGCCTGTTGGGTGCCAAGACCCACCACATAACACATGCACTCAAGTCACTCCACAACAAGTACAAATATGACTCTGTCATTGTCCGTGTTGGAGTGAATGACTTGAGATGTACCTCCCTGGACTACATGAAAAGAGACACGGAAGAGCTCTTGGATCATGTGGCCCAGACAGGTATGACCTTAGCCCTGAGTAGTATCCTGCCTTCGCCCAGAATGATACCACAATATAAAGACAAAATGATTGACTTCAACAATTGGCTAAGCTTCTGGTGTCATTCAAAGGGGATCCAGTATCTGCCTGCCTGGGATGACATGATCGATAGACCACGATGCTTTGCCAGAGATGGTCTGCACCTGTCGACCTGAGATTCAGGTTACTGGCTAAGGCTCTTGCCACCCCTATAGTGCCTTTTTTAGGCAAAGTTCAAAGGACAAAACCACCACCATAACAGATACAAGCATGCAAAATCTGAAGGTAATGCTACTCAATGCTAGAAGTCCAAACCTCAAAATGCACTCTCTCGAGGCACTCCTAAAAATGGAGAACATCGATATCTGTGCAGTAACTGAGACCTGGTTCAAGGCTCCAGAGAGCACCCCTGTAATACCAGGCTACACCTCTTACCACACTTTTCAGCCACCAAACCAGGACCGAAACACTAAAGGTGGAGGAGTGTCAATATTCATTAAGGATATTCACACCACTAGGCTAGTTGCCCAACACAATGCGTCTGGAATTCTCCAGGTGCAACTAACACTAGTTAAGACTGCAATCCAAACTGTAGCTTGCTACAGATCCCACAACATACCCCAAGATTCTCACTACACTTTTCCAAACATACTGGAAAATATTAAGATAGAACCAAACACCCTAATACTGGGTGTTTTTAACTACCCTGCCATTAACTGGGAAAAGTACTCATGTACCAACACCTTTGCCCAACGGTTCTTGGAATTCATAAATTCCAACGCCCTGGATCAACTAATTTATAGTCCCACCGGGGGCTCCAATATCCTAGACCTGGTCATTACCAACATGGGAAATCTATGCTCCACACCTATAGTCACCCCCTCGTTAGTCAGGTCTGACCATAAGCTAATCACCCTTAACATCCTCATCCCACCCCCACCCCCCAGTAAGGAAACCTCCTTAAAAAACTTCTCCAAAGCCAACTTCATGCTACTCAAGTCAGAAGTGACAAATGTCATGACACCCATGCAGATGGGAACTGAAGGTTCAACTGCTGAATCCTACACTAAGGCACTGTACGAGCACATCCACTCATGCATAAATCGTGCCCTCTGAAATAGAACCAAGATGCTCTCATCCAAAAAAAGGAAGCCAATCTGGTGGTCTCCTGCCATAAACAAACTTTGCAACAAAAGGAAGAAACTGTTGCAGAAAGGAAGAAAATCCCAGGATGCAAAAAACTCCCTTACCAGCCTCAGTAAGAAACTGAGATCCTTCATAAAATCCTCCAAAGCTAGTTATGAAAATAAAATTGCCAAAGATTCCAAAGACAATCACAAGGCATTCTATAACTATGTCAATAATCTAAATAGCAATGCTCAGATCTGCTATTAGCTAAAACAGAATGGCATTAAATATACTGATCCCAAGGATATTGCCAATATCCTGGCAGATCGATTCAGTGCCAACTTCACTCCCCTCTCAACCCCAAAATGACCCATCTCAATACCGGAAGATTGCCAAATTCTGGTAATAATGGCCACACAGGTAAAAAATGCACTCTCCAAAGCTAAGAATACAGCATCCATGGGACCAGATGACATCCCAGGCTGTGTACTACATGAACTACAATATGAACTGGCACCTCACCTAAGTGTCATGTTTAATCATAGCCTCACCTCAGGTTTCATGCACACTGAGTGGTGCAGAGCTACAGTTATCCCACTCCACAAGGTGGGAACCACCTTGGATCCCGGAAACTACTGTCCCATCAGTCTGACGAGCCTGATCTGCAAGGCCATGGAGCGTATTATCATGGAACTTATAAACAAAGATATTGGCAACCTTCAAATACTGGATCCCACCCAGTTTGGGTTCGTGAAGGGCCGATCTTGTCTCCTGAACCTGAGTGACTTCTTTGCGTCAGTCTCCAGAGCCATGGACAAGGGTAAGGTGGTCCACACAGCCTATCTAGACCTTGCCAAGGCCTTTGACACCACTCTGGAATCATAGATAAACTTACTAAGCTGGGCATTAATCCCTAAGTTACCCAATGGGTTGCTAACTGGTTTACTGATGGAACCCACACTGTAAAAGTAGCCGACTCCAAATCCAGCTCCAGACAAGTGACAAGCAGAGTACCTCAGGGTTCAGACCTGGGACTGCTCTTGTTTGGCATCTACTTCTCTGAAGTACAGGCCAGCACTAAGGAACTCTGGCTAACAAAGTTCACAAATAACTGCAAACTGGGAGCCATTACTGAATCCCCAAATGATGTGGATACCCTACAAAGGGTCTTACAGAAACAAATGCTTGGTGCCAGAGCCATGGGCACAAGCTCAATGCCAAGAAATGTATAGTTATCCCCTTTGGGCAAAACATGCACCCATGAATTACCATATAGGTGGCAGTACACTAAGCACCGAAAGTGTGATGAGACTTAGGGACACAGGTGGACAGTGGTCTCACCTTCGAAAACCACATTGCCACAACAGTCAGGAAATCCTTCTATGTGGCAAACCTCATCACTAAGGGCTTTTCATCCAGAAAAAAGGAGGTCATTGTCCCACTGTACTCATCCCTCATTAGACCCATTATAGAATACAACACCCCGTTTGGTATGTACCTCTCAAGACATCTGCAACAACTGGAAAGGCCGCAGAAATACTTCACTAAAAGAATCACAGGCCTAAAGCAGATGCCCTACGCTGACCACCTTAAAAAACTCCAGCTATACGCTGTCACATATTGTCTACTCAGAGATGATCTCTGCTTAACATACATGGCCATGTCAAACCCAGAGCTGTTGGACATGCTACATCTTAATCCCTCAGAGCCACATGCTCCAGGGATCTAAACCTTGCCATCACAATAAACAAAACATGCTGGAGGGATAGGTTCCTGGCCCAGAGACTCCCCAGACTCTGGAATAGATTGCCCATACATGTCAAGCAGAGTGCCTCTTTGGCCCTCTTCAAAAGGAACCTTGACGATTGTATGGGAGAAAGGAAATTCACCCTGGGGATCACGTCAGTCGCCCTGCTAGACAGGGTTCCAGGGAAGTAAATACTATGGGAAGAAATAGCCAGGGAATTGTTATGGCTAGGCTTGTATAGGCCCTAGGGCTGATAGCCTAGTAACAACCTATGAACCTATGAAATAAGAGTCAAAGTCTGGGCATTCAGCAAAAATCTGTAAAGTTGAGAGGTATGCCACTGAGTCTGACCTCCACAAGACAATCGAACAAATAGCCCCCTTTTTTCTTCCTTTTTTTTTTTTGGCCATTCTGTCACTACAGCAGAAAACAGATGCACAGATGCACCCAGACAGCTGGTAGCTCAGCAACGCAAGTTGAATGAGTGCAGAATGGTAAGCTGAAAAAAGGCCACACACCACACAGCATACCTGCCCCAACAAACCCCAAACACCATAGACCCCAACCAGAGGGACCTTCACTGGCCACCCAGCCAAAATCTGTACAGTTGCCAAGGCAACTGCAACAGAGTAGGAAGTTAACCTCCCAACCTCCTGGTGCTGGAAACCTGGAAATCAGACAAAATCTCTGCCCTGAACAAACACCCGACCACATGAAAAGACAGATCCCAAACATCACTCCGATCAGCCTAGAAATGTGCCAGCACAACAGGACTGTGTTAACGTACCCCCCCCCCCCCACACACACACTAATTAGGTGTAGTCCAATTCACTACAATTGGGCTTGCCTGTTTAAAATTGAAAAATGATTCCTATCCACTGGTCACACCAGTAACACCAGAACACCACCAGCTTCTGATAAATAGATGAGGCAAAATCTGGACATTCTGAGAGCATCAGGATGACAAAAGCCCACTAGCTCGAGATGTCACGCTACACCCAATAACCTCAGGCCTTTCTCAGCCCCGGACATGGTTTTACAAACTGGAAATCGTAACCCCGGCATGCACAGTGACTCCAAGCACTAAACGCAGGTCCCTAAAAGCCAGGGAATGTCATTATTGCTCTTCTCAACAGAAGGCCTGGCTCTTCCAAACTGCAACTGCATTTCTGGCAAAAAGCCACCATTTAAAGAAATGGACTGACTCTATCAAAGGAAGAGTTCCCCTTCCTCAGTGGTACCAGCGATTTTACCTTTATTACAGTAGTGCAAGGAAACAGCTTTTGTGTTACCATCAGCGATTATGTAAAAGGCGTCTGATTTAAAATTAGTAAGAGTTCTATAGCCAGTCTCTTAACCTCACAGAGTAAGTGCTCTACACAAAGTCATTATGTTAACATAGCCACAGCACTGAGAGGAACAAAGCAACAAGAGGCATGCTCAAAATGGGAGAGCCAGCTAAGCAGCTGCTTTACCCAAAGGACTGATAAGCCAGTAACAGCACCACCTAATCACAGCCCCTTATCACCAAGCCCCCACACACCATGACATTAAAAAAAAAAAAAATTATATATATATATATATATATATATATATATATATATATATATATATATATATTACTATTAACTATAAAAAAACACCTGCCTCTGACCTACCCAACCTACACCAGTAACCCGAGGCTTAACTGCACACAGGAATACCTTCAGGTTGTCTTGGGCATAAACTTATCTCAGCAAGTTCACACCAAAAATGTGACTCCTAGCCCAGTTACATTTACTTAACCCATTAAGCCCCTCTCTTTCATTACCTCATTTCCTCCCACACCTCCCCTCCATCCAGTTTAACCCTATCCTCACCTTATCCTCATAATTCCTGCTACTCTATTTATCTAGGCCCACCTGAAGATGTCCCGGGCCAATTCGGTCTGTTCCAAACCTCATTTCTGCCTTTACTCTAGAGTTCTAAATAATTACTTGTCTTGTTGTATTTATTCTTTTTCACTAAGAAGCAAAAAAAAAAAAGACTATACCCATTAATTTATTGTCAAAATTTTTAGGTAACATGAATACTCCTGCTATACAATTTAACTTACTTAATAGTAATAATATATGTATAAGGTAAACTTTCTTACCCAAAGAAATATAACAGATTTGCCATTTTCTAACCATTTCCCACAAACCATTCAATATTTCATCCCATTATTGCAATATTAACTGTTTAGTCCCAAAATCCTTATTTTGTGTCCGCTAAATCACAGCAACTGAGTACACATCATCAAATTTTCTTCAGAATACTGACATTGTTAGAATTAGTTTTGAACTATCAATGATTCTAGTGTGACTATGGATAACTTTGTATGGTTTGCAATCAACCACCATCTATCAGGACAGTGGATATATCCATCTTTGCCAGTAAGGAGTGACAACCAAAGAAAAGGTAATGAGCAACTTTACAAGGCTTTTAATGTGGGCAAGCAAGCAGTAATAAAATGAAATTAATCCGACTGCCCTTTTTGTACAGGATTTTAGAATGGGAATAATGTCAGATGCAGCAAATGCTGTGAACATTAGGCACAGAGCTATTAAGGCAAGGTGATACAGTATTGCTTTTCTTACAAAGAATGACACAAAAAATAAAATGAAAATATACCAGTCACTGCACACAACAATGCCCACTATAAAGTATTAAATGGCATTCTGGGATATCAGAAATGTTAATTACCTGCCTCTATAAGAAATCTATACAAAGTTTCAGAACAAAGGAGTTAGTAACTGCATTAGTATTTTGCAAATGTGAAATAATAAACTTTGAATACACTGTTACCATTTTATTTAAACATGATCTCTGTGTTTCAATATATGTAATGGAGTATGTTTAAATATTTATATAGCAGTTCAAATAAATATAGCAGTATGAAAACAAAACAAAAACATTTTGTTTTATTCTAAGACACACATACAAATATTTGAGGCATTCTATGTAAACTGTCTTAATACTGACAAAACTCTATTAACATTAGGGAAACAACTGATATAAATTCAGCTTTCCTGTAAAATACCTGATGTGATACTTAGTGGATATTTTGACAGTGCAAGATAAAATGCATTAATTGAGTGTGAACATTCTGAGTAGCATTTTGTTGTGTCTTTTGGCTTTTCCCAGTTAGGGTCACCACAGCGGAACTCCGGTCCACTAATGATTGGCAGTAGATTTTTACATGCCGAGTTGCCGGCCCTGACGCACAACCTTCAACGAAGGTACACCCATTCACGCATATCTCCACACAGAAGATGCTCTAGCTGAGAATCGAACAGGACAACATCTTACTGTGAGGTGACAATGCTACCGCAGCACCACCACCGCAGATATTATTAAATAATTATGCCCTAAGATTTAATTTTGCTGTAGACATATGAACTTACTTTTATTGATAAAGCTCATAAGCAAAGTATAAGATATACACACAGAAAAAAAAATCATTACTACAGAAATCCATGTGAACCAAAAATCTGATCAATGCAGCTATATTTCTCTTATATATTTAACCTAAGAGTCAGAATATTTTATTTAATTTATTCTTAATTTGCTAACTGAGTTGGTGGTCTAGTATATATTATTTACATAACGACAGTACACAAACAACCAACTCAGTAACTATAGTGGTACTAACCTAATTTAAAATGATGTAATGTGCTCCTTCACAGAAGTAGGATATGTACGTTATGAGAAAAAGTCTAAAAGTATGAGTAAAGTATTGGAAAGTAATGTATTGGGGAGAAGTGGTTGGGAGAGGAACAGAAATATGGAAAGGGGAACCTATTTAAGTGTAGGACAAAGGTATTTTGCCTCACAGTATGTAAAGCATTCAAAGTTATAGCATATATATTGAAGTGTATATAAGTTTTAAATTGATGTAGTAGGTGAATTGGAACATCGCCCTGTGTCTCTGTGAAAATGACCAATATTTTGTATTTTTTTATCTTGAAGTCAGTCTGACATCTTAGTTCTCTTTGTGGATTGCTACAATTTTCTGGGGTCAAACTGCATAAGCCCATTTTACCTGCTTTTTTTTTGAAAGGTGGTAGGAGTTGCCTCATAGGTCATATGGGGAGGACAGAGCATCTCTTTTGCATCCTCATAAGAATGTAATATTTGCCAGTCATCAGAGATGGACAAAATATTTCTTTGCAGATGTAACAGAATTCTGCACATGTTTAAAATGAACATCTTGACTTGACTTGAATATTCACTGTGGTTTATGGGACAGCCACATAAATTGCCCATTTGAAAAATCTGAGTTAAATTGCACAAATCCCATAAAGTTATTGGTAGAAATTGCACTTATTAATAAACAATTTTAAATATTTATTAAATGTAACCACAGGGACCCAGAGTGATGAAAATCTATCTTTTTTGCTGGTCATATGATGCACATATCATCGATAAAGTTCAAATTCCTTGCTGAATTCAGCATTTACATTCAAGAAGATATTTAATGTTTCTGTATACCAGTCATCATGTAGAATTTCACCTTATTAATTAATATTTGCTTGTGCATTGAGGATATATGAACTAGAGAAATAGAAAAACAAAATGAGACTGGCTTGTGGTTTATTTTGTGAATGTTGCTTTCTGATCAGTTTGCTAATTTTCAGCATAGCAGTTCAAAACTTGGAAAAGTGGCATAATCTAAAAATATATCTTAAATTGGAAACTACTCATCACTTCTCTACCCATTCTTAATTAATCTACATCAAACCTTTTGGCAATGAAAAATGTTTTTGAAGTCAGTGATGCCTTAAAATATGTTATTAAGTAAAACTTAATGCAGTGAACCTCTGCCTAATATTTCATAGCATTTCCTACCATTACTTTTACTTAATGCAGTGAACCTCTGCCTAATATTTTGTAGCATTTCCTACCATTACTTTTACTTAATGCAGTGAACCTCTGCCTAATATTTCATAGCATTTCCTACCATTACTTTTACTTAATGCAGTGAACCTCTGCCTAATATTTTGTAGCATTTCCTACCATTACTTTTACTTAATGCAGTGAACCTCTGCCTAATATTTCATAGCATTTCCTACCATTACTTTTACTTAATGCAGTGAACCTCTGCCTAATATTTCATAGCATTTCCTACCATTATTTTTACTTAATGCAGTGAACCTCTGCCTAATATTTCATAGCATTTCCTACCATTACTTTTAATTAATGCAGTGAACCACTGCCTAATATTTCATAGCTTTTCCTACCATTACTTTTACTTAATGCAGTGAACCTCTGCCTAATATTTCATAGCATTTCCTACCATTACTTTTACTTAATGCAGTGAACCTCTGCCTAATATTTCATAGCATTTCCTACCATTACTTTTACTTAATGCAGTGAACCTCTGCCTAATACTTCATAGCATTTCCTACCATTACTTTTACTTAATGCAGTGAACCTCTGCCTAATATTTCATAGCATTTCCTACCATTACTTTTACTTAATGCAGTGAACCTCTGCCTAATATTTCATAGCATTTCCTACCATTACTTTTACTCAATGCAGTGAACCTCTGCCTAATATTTCATAGCATTTCCTACCATTACTTTTACTTAATGCAGTGAACCTCTGCCTAATATTTCATAGCATTTCCTACCATTATTTTTACTTAATGCAGTGAACCTCTGCCTAATATTTCATAGCATTTCCTACCATTACTTTTACTTAATGCAGTGAACCTCTGCCTAATATTTCATAGCATTTCCTACCATTACTTTTACTTAATGCAGTGAACCTCTGCCTAATATTTCATAGCATTTCCTACCATTACTTTTACTTAATGCAGTGAACCTCTGCCTAATATTTCATAGCATTTCCTACCATTACTTTTACTTAATGCAGTGAACCTCTGCCTAATATTTCATAGCATTTCCTACCATTACTTTTATTCTCATTTGAAAAGTGTGAACAAAGAAACAGATTATTTTATTAGCCAAGTACATAAAACAGTATATTTGACCATATGAATGAAGACAATGTTTTTATCTGTAGATTTTAAATATACTGACTTCTGCACTGAAATATAGTCATAAAACTACAGACCACTGAATGGAAAGATAAAAGTCTGAAAATTAAATCTAAAATACAAAAAAGAGCATTTTCAAATTATCTTCGGTTTCCAAGAAGAAACGCCTAGCCTTTGCACACCAGCAGTGGACAACTTTCCTTTACCCATCTTACAGAAAAAGACACTCTGTGGGTGGGGTGGGATGTGGGGGATGGTAGAGCATATTGAAATGGTCAGTTAACACCCAACTATGACAGGCTTGTAGTAGCAGATATTTGCTCTATACTTCCATATACTGAATCCTAGATACAGTAGAACTGGCCACTAAAGCTTGAAATACAAGTACATCTGCTTCAGCACCACATAGCCAAGAATGGATAAGTAATCATCTGCTGTAAGTTACATTACCCTGGCTATCTAGCAAGTCAGATCATTATTTAAATCCTTAGCCTTGGCAATGCAGACAGCAGT
Organism: Protopterus annectens; assembly: GCF_019279795.1. NCBI lineage: Eukaryota > Metazoa > Chordata > Ceratodontiformes > Protopteridae > Protopterus > Protopterus annectens. The sequence goes on along the minus strand of NC_056748.1, from coordinate 673,507,213 downwards.
GCAATACATTTCCTAGCTGGGTTGGCAGTTAAGCAAGAGGGTTGTACCAGTATATTACACAATGGCTTGCTACTAAAGCTTATAATAAAGAATGATTGCAGTGAAAGAAGACCTTAATGTATTTTCACATTTTTTGCAGTGCAGTCCACTCTAATCATAATTCTTACATTAATAATACTCACAAGAAAATGGACCAAAATAACTGACACCAGGCTCCAGACTCACTATTTGTTAAAACTATGTATTAGTTCTGGTGGAGGGGTACTCACAGTAAAGAAAAAAAACAATTGACTAGTTGAGAGAGGAAACAGCTTACATTAGCAGGACAGCCAAATCTGCCATATTCCAGGCAAATTTTCATAACCATTTTTATTATTGGCTAAATAATATTTCCTACAAGAATGCTTTACATATAGCCATACAGGCAACTGATTAATACAGAAAAAGTGTGCATATACTTAAAAATGAAACTTTATTGGAATCCCTGATCCACAGGTGCTATATTACTTGGATTCTTGCAAGTTTGGTTGCTGAAAAGTTCTCTTCATGCACTTGGACTTCATTTTGCATACAAGGAAGTACATTTAAATGACTGCACTAATCACATCATTTAAATCACTTTTGTGTGGTTCCTGTTTTATGTTTATTCTGAATCTGAAGTTAAAGCTATTAAATGGAGACATTTTTAGTTTGCTGTGCTTTAGAGTTTGCAATGCTTTTCATGTCGTTTCTGTGTTGTGTTTAGGTATTTTAATTAGTTATGAGTAGGCTCTATTTTTTCTCCATATTTACTCTCTCTCATGTGAATCTGAAGCCATATCTATACATTGATTTGTGTTTTACAGTTTTCATTGTTATTTTTTCTGACCTCTTAAGTGCATTATCAGCATTGCTCATCTAACTCTGTGTTTAAGTCACTTTGCAAACTTAAAACAAAAAGCCACCTTTGGCCAGCTGTGTCAATTGGAACTAGAGCGTGTGATAATAAAGCTCAATGGGATTGGGAATGTTCTACAACTCTGTGAACATAAGAAGTAATGGCTAGAGCTATTTAACATTACATGAGTGGTCAACCATCCCTGTCGTTGGATTCTTGGAAGCTTAGAAGCTGAAAAGCTCTCTTCAGGCACATAACAAGGAAAGCATTTGGACTCCATTTTGCATTCAGGAAAGTACATTAAAACTACTGCACTTAGATAAGATAATTTGAATCAGTATTGTTTTTATCCACTCAGCCACCACATCCATGTTGTATTTTTAAACATAGAGGCTTTTGAGCTGCCTGCACCTACTGTATATCTTGCCTTGTTAGATCACACTGAGAAGGTCCTCCCAGCTGCTCCTTTGCTCATTCTACTGGGCACTGAAAGTTGAAATTGGGAAGGCCTTCCACTTAGACTCTGACCCCACAGCAATAGCGAACCTGCTAGTGGATAGGTCTGGTGAAAATTTAACTCCCTTATCCCCTACTAACTTACAACAAACCCTCCCCCAAATTTCCCCCACCCTACATATCTGAAGAACAGGTCCTAAAAGCCCTGTCCAAGGCAAAGAACATGGCCTCTATGGGTGGGACCAGACAACATCTCAGGCTGTCTTCAAAGCAAGCTAAAAGATGAACTAGCATCACCACTAAGTACCATTTTCAATCATAACCTAACTGCAGGTTTTGTCCCTGTGGAATGGAGAACAGCTACAGTTATTCCCCTTCACAAAAGTGGCCTAGCAACAGACCTGGGGAATTACAGACCCATAAGCCTGACCAGCCTCATCTGTAAGGCCATGGAATGTATTATTATGGACCTCATAAATAAAGACATAGGTAACCTCCAAATCCTGGATCTTACCTAATTCAGCTTTGTGAAGGGCAGATCCAGCCTGTTAAATCTGGTGGATTTCTTTGAAAGTGTGACCAGGGCCATTGGTGAGGGCGAATCTGTGCACATAGCATACCTCAACTTGACAAAGGCTTTTGACACAATCCCATATTCAGACATTACCAATAAAGTCAGTAAACTGAAGTAAACCCCTTTGTTGTAAGATGGGTTGTCAACTGGATCACACACTGAGCACACACTATCAAAGTAGTTGACTCCACATCAACCAGGAGACATGTTACCAGCGGGTGCCACAGGGGTCAGTGCTGGGCCCCCTACTGTTTGGAATATACTTCTCAGAAGTTCAGGTCTAACCTAAATAGTTGTGGCTGACCAGGTTTGCAGAAAACTGCAAACTAGGTGCAATCATTGACTCCCCATATGATGTCAGTATACTCCAGAAGGGTCTCACACAGACCAATGACTAGTGCATTAGTCATGGTCTCAAACTGAATGCAAAGAAATGCATCATCATTCCCTTTGGCACAAACAATCTCCCTTCACACTATCAAATCAACAACACTGGGATCTCAGGTTGACTGCTACCTTAACTTCGACCACCGCTTGTCTACCATTGTAAGGAAAGCTTTCCACATAGCTCATTTGATTAGTAAAAGCATCACCTCAAGAGCAGAAGAAGTCATAACCCTCCTGTACTCAGCACTTATCTGGCCCATAGTTGAGTATAATGCATCATTTGATATGTACTGGACTAAGCATCTGAAGTAATTAGAGAGACCTCAGAGATTTCTAACAAAAAAGATCAATGGCATCCAGCATGCAGTTTACAAGAAGTGACTAAAGTCCCTGCCACTATACTCTGTATAGTATAGACTTCTCAGGGGGAGAGTTATGCCTGGCCTACAGAGCGACCCAAGACCCAAACCTAATGAACTTACTGCATATCCATAAATCAAATGGGTCTAGGGCTACCCATTCCAGGGACTTAAATTTAGCCTGCAACTTAAATAGGACATGCTGGAGGGTCAGATTTATCTCTCAATGAGTACCACATTTTTGGAACACGCTAGCAGTTCATGTGAAACAGAGCACCTCTATGGCATTGTTCCAGAGAAACCTGGACAAGTGGTTGGGGCACCATAAATTCTTCCCAGGGATAGTGCTCACAACCCTCCTAGACATGGGCAGTCATCACTAAATGCAATCTTGGGTATTGACTTGTTCTTCTACATTGGGTTGAAATGGCTAGGCCTAAAATGACCTCTGGGCCGATAGCCTTGTAATCTCCTATGATCTTATGAACCAGTGCCATCTCATGTACACCTGACCTAGGAATCTCCTCCCAGCTCCTCCTTTGCCCATTTTACTGGGCACTGTCAGTTGAAACTGGGAAGACCCTCCACTTAGACTGTTGTGCTTTGAAATTACATTAAAACATGTTTCTCATTGGCAGCTTGTCTGCCTTAGAATTCCTTGTAATTAGTCGCTGTAGTTAGTTGTTTGATTTGTTTCAGGTATATTTTCACTTTTGGCTAACTAAAGTGTGTTTTTACATTAAGGAGACTGGGGATGCAATTGTAGTTACAGTAGAAAGGTAGTCTGGTCTGTCTGAGAAAGGAAACACACAGGGAGGCATAATGTGGGACTGTTTCATTGGCCAGAAAGCTTTTTAGATGGCTTTTTCAGTTTTCTTTAAATGTAGATTTCAGTGCATTTGCGCAGCTCTTGGCTCAGTTCCACAAAGCTCAAATGTTTGCCATCCTTGCCTTTGTTCTCAGAGTGTTTGGTTGCTTCTGGGTAAGATAAGTACTTTAAATTGAAATATTGCATTTTTCTAAGCTATTTCTGAAGACTGCTGCTGTATTTCCAAATTACATGTTGCATTTTTTTCTGCATTGCTTTTCTTGGTCTAGCTGCTGCTAATGTGCTTTCATATCACCTTAATGTGTATGTTCCTATTTGTTGGCTTGTCTGCCTTAGAATACCCTTGTAGTTACTTGCAGCTAATTGTTTGATTTGCTTCTGGAACCTTTTCACTTTTGGCTAAAGTCTGTTTTACATTAATTAGATTGGGACTGCAATTCTAGTGGCAGTAGGAACATAGTATGTTCTGTCTGAGTTGGGAAACAAAAGGGAGGCTTAAAGTGAGATAGTTTAATTGCGCAGAGAGTTTTTTAGTTGGTTTAATCACTTTTCTTTGAGTCTATAAATTCCACTGCTTTCACACAGTGGCATTTACTAGAGCCGTGTAGAGATGCAAGAAATTAGAAAATATATTTTCCCTATAAAACTGAATATTTACCCAGTACTGAGTTGTACAAATAAAAACTTGTTTGCATGCTGATGAACACTGCCATGTGAATTTAGCCATAAACAGCCTAGCTGTAGTTTCAATCATCACAACACCCACAAGATGGGTTGCCAACTGGCTTACGGACAGAACCCACATTGTGAAAGTAGCGGATTTCAAATCCGACTTCAGACCAGTGACAAGTGGAGTACCACAGGGTTCAGTCCTGGGTCCTCTCCTGTTTGGTATCTTCTTCTCTGAAGTGCAGGCTAACACAGAAGGTCTCTGGCTAACAAAGTTTGCAGATGACTGCAAACTAGGAGCCATAATCGAAACTCCTAACGATGTGGACAAACTACAAAAGGGCCTCACTGAGACAGATACCTGGTGTCAAAGCAATGGCCTGAAGCTCAATGCCAAAAAGTGTATTGTCATCACCTTTGGTAAAAACTCTGTACCCATGAACTACCACATAGCTGGTAGTCTACTTAATGCCGAAAATGTGATAAGAGACCTTGGGACACAGGTGGACAGTAGTCTCTCCTTTGATAATCACATCGCCACAGTGGTCAGGAAATCCTTCTACGTGGCTCATCTCATCACAAAAGGATGCTCATCCAGAAAAAAAGAGGTAATTGTTCCCCTCTACTCATCACTCATTAGACCCATTATAGAGTACAATGCCTCTTTTGGTATGTACCTCACAAGACATCTACAACAACTGAAAGGACCACAGAAATACCTCACAAAGAGGATTACTGGCCTCAAACAGATGCCCTATGCAGACCGTCTCAAAAAACTACAGCTTTACTCCATCGCATATCGCCTACTCAGGGGCGATCTCTGCCCAACATACAAAGCTATGTCAAACCCAAAGCTGTTGGACATGCTCCACTTAAAGAAATTCCAATCCCTCCGAGCTACACGCTCTAGGGACCTATATCTTGTCACCACAATTAACAGAACATGCTGGAGGGATAGATTCCTGTCCCAGAGACTTCCCATACTCTGGAACAGACTACCTATCTATGTCAAACAGAGCTCCTCATTAGCACTCAAGAAAAATCTTGATGATTGGATGGGAAATGGGAAATTCACCCCGGGGATCACTTCTGTGGCTCTGCTCGACAGGGGCACAGGAAAATAATTTTCTTGGGTGGTGAAAGCCAGGGAACATTTTTTGGCTAGGCTTGTATGGACCCTAGGGCCGATAGCCTAGTACCTACCTATTAACTTATGAACTAGCTTGCTGTAAACCCCTGCTGTACCATCCCTTTGTAGTTCATCTAAAAAAGAGCTGACACCATAGGGTGACACTTTCCCAATTTCCCTACTGCCAGCTTGGTAGATATGGAGATCCTGAAACAGTGTAAGACTTTTCTCATGTTCACTGACAACCAATTAATGCTTAGAGAATAGATACATTATGTGGAGATGTAATTATACAATCTCTCTGGAGGAAAGACTCTTATACAGAAGCAGTCAAAATAACAATTAGGTTGTCAATAACATAAGCATTGTATCCACCACTCATATTACAAAAAAACACCAAATAAAACAGGAAATGACAGAACTTTAGGGCTCAAAACAATGTAATAATGCTTTCATCTAAAAGACTTTTCAGAAAATAATCAAGTCACTTAACACATCTTTTTAAATAAGAACAAGTAACCAATCACATTTCATATTTAATTAATACATATAAAAAGTTGCAGAAATCAAATTTACATACAAAACTCACATAAACTTTAACTGTATGAACTAAAACTATATAAATCTACTTAATTTTCAGTCTCCTTTTTTTAACAAAATCACTTAATGTTTACTGATTCATTTAGAAGTGGTAATTTGTCAGCATTTAACTTAATCTGCCACTTAGTTTCTAAACCTTCTAAATGGCTTTTATAATACCCACCCCTCAGATCTTGAGGCAAAAAATCTATAACAGAAAACATAAACTTTTTATATTTATTACAAATGAGAGTATGTTTATATAAAGCATTGTTGTGATCTTTACATTTAATAGCATAAAGATGCTCCTTAACACTTTTTTTCTAAGGAGCATGTAGACATACCAATATAAAAGGCAGGACGTCCTGAACATAAACCTATGTATACAATACCAGAAGTCTTACAGGTAAATCTATGTTTCAAATAAATAATGTAATTATACAATTCTAAAAACAAAATAGAACTTTCTAGAATGAACCTACAAATATTACACATCCCGCAAGTAAACTTCCCTTTCTGTATGTTTGTACTAGTCACACCACGTGTTCCATTCTTCTCTAATAACCTTTTAAAATTCATATTCTGCTCAACAACAACAAAAACACCAAAAGATTAGTCAAACAAGATGATACACTTCAGCTTCTACTTACCCAGATTTCCTCAGCAAAGTTATATATCGTATTCTTTCAAGATATAGGCCACCTTCTATGACCCAAGGAACCCATTACTCATAGAGAGGCTTAGTGGTGGCTCTCACCATTGAACCCAACACCATATGCATGGATGATTAAAACTACACCACTATAAACTGGGATACATACATGACACCAAATTTATGGGTCCAAATAATTTTGGACTTTGCAAATAAAAACATCTTGCACCTGATAGTCCTTATGCCCACTAGGAGTGCAGACATACTCAACATGGTACTCACTAACATGGGAGAACTATGTACTCCCTTTCAGTGTAGTGTCTTCTATTGTAATGTCAGACCACAGAACTGTCTCCTTTGTAATAAAAATCAATTCTGTGACCCTGGCTAACCCCATAACATTTAGCAACTTCCTACTATTAAGTGACAACCTGTCAACATTTTAAGCCCCCCCCCCCCCAAATCCTGGGAACACAGCTTCCTCTGCAGAATTGTTCACAGGAATCCTGTACAATTACAATCTTCTCAATAAATGTGTAGCCAGCTGTGGTTACTAAAAATAAACCTAGAACTAACCCCCCCCCCCAAAATAAAACAAGCCACATTGGTGGAATCCAAACATAAACAGGTTGTACAATAAAAGTGAAAAAATTCTAGCCAAAATTAGGAAGTGTTATGCCCAATGTGACAAAAACATCTCTTCAATCTAAACAAACAACTAAGATGACAAATTAGATATACTAACACCAAATTTAAGGCAAAGATAGCCTCCCAGACAAAGGACAACCACATGGCTCTCTTTAGCTATGTACAAAACCTCAAAGACAGCACACAGCTATATGCAGAACTGACTTTAATTGGAGCTACCTACATGGAAAAAGACGATATAGCAAATCTGCTCGCTGACAAATTCAGCTCCAGTTTTATTCCCCTCTCTCCCCCAGATGGCCCCTAGGACATACAGTAAAATATATATATATCACTAAGGAACAGGTCCTAGATGCAGTCTTTAAGGCCAAAAAAAAACTGCATCAATGATCCCTGATAACTTATTAGGACCACTGGAATCACTGTATAACCACAGCCTCTAGACAGGCTTTTTGCCATGTGACTGGAAAACTGTAATGGTTATCCCACTGCTTAAGGGTGGGCAACAACATACCCAAGGAAATAAAGACCCATAAGTCTGACTAGTCTAACATGCAAAGCCATGAAAAGAATTATCATGAAAATGATTAAAAGGACATAAAAAACCTTCAAAGACTGGATCCATCCCAGTTTGGTTTTGTCAAGGGCAGGTCATGCCTACTCAACCTGGTGGACTTCTTTGAGAATGTCACCAAGGAAATGGTTGAGGGCAGTTCAGTGCATACTGCTTACCTTGACCTAGCTAAGGCATTTGATACAATACCCTACACAGGTATTGTAAACAAACTCATAGATGTAGGTATGAACCCTGTGTTATGTGCTGGATAGCCAGCTGGCTCTTAGATAGGACCCTGGAAGTTAAGATACAGGAGACCACCTTTACAAAGAGGCTGGTCACTAGTGGAGTCTCTCAGGGCTCTGTGATGGGTCTCCTCTTTTTTGGCAACTACATCTTGGAAGTCAAGGCCAATGCCAATGTTTCTTACTGACCAAGTGAGCAAATGATTGCAGACTAGAAGCAGTCATTGAAACCCCTCAAGCAACTAACATCTTCCAAAAAGGACTAACACAGACAAATGACTGGTGCCAAAGCAACAACTTAAACTCAATGCCAAGAAATGTATAATAGTACCCTTTGGGAAATCAGCCATTCTAGTATATTACTTCATTGAAAACACATCCCTAAGAATAGAACCAGTAGTCAGAGATTTGAGTACATGTGTAGGTAGCAACCCGGCTTTCAACCAACATGTGTCTAAGGTAATAAGGAAACTGTTCTATGTTGCTCAACTTATAAGCAAAGGCGTATCATCTAAGTGTCACAGGAAGTCATGGTTCCACTGCATTCAGCATTCATTAGGCTCATCATTGAATACAACACCCCTCCGGTATGTACCTGACTAGGCACATGCAACAACTGGAATGCCTACAGAGGTTCCTCATTAAAACAATATAGGACATCTTGCCTCAAAGCCATATATCTGTACTCTGTTTCCTAAAAACTGTGTAGAGTAGATCTATGCCTAACTTATAAGGCATCAGTGGATCCCACTCTGATGGACCTTTTGCATATCTGCAAAATATATAGCATCATAACTGACTTCCTATCCACATGAAGCAGAGTTCTTCCCTTACCCTAATCAAGAGAAACCTGGAATAATGGATGGGAAATTGGAAATACACCCCTGGTCTAGCACCTATGTCTCTGACAATCAGAGACAGTCTGTATATCTAGCCCTATCTTACATTTATACCCTTAAAATAAACTGTAAGATGCATAAACTTGCAGGAGACATTTGGAATGCTTGACTGGACTTATAAAGGTCCTAGTTTTCACCAGCCTACCATACACATATGAAACTATGAACCAGTAAAACTATCACACAGGGATTTGACTTTTAGTCAATAATGCCACATTTGTGGTACAAACTGCTATATGATATAAGGGTGAAGCTGACAGGTGCTACATTTAAAACAGAATACCTTAAGCAAGACAATGCAGCCATTTACTGTGATATCATTTAGATCAAGTCAGCTGAGGGTGCACACATTTTGTATCACTCGGCATACTCGATAAAGAAATTGTTGAGACACTTAAATTGCTATCACTTTTCATTGTTAACATGAAAGTATGTAAATACATTTCCTTAATTATGTTGTACTCCTAAAAGAGATATTCTAAAGAGCATAATAAAAATATTTGGAATAACAAGATTGTAAAGGTGAATACAGAGAATATCTACTCATACTGAGGTTGTTGTGCCTTGGCATATTCTCCAAACACTGAGACACATCTTGGTGTTAGCAGGTACACACATAAAGACATATACAAGTAGCAGAGGTGTGAGTGGCAGCAACCAGTATCACTTGATACAGGCTAAATACTCTCTGATGTCAAAGTTTATGTTTTTTTTTCAGTTTGGGAACTCCTAATTGCAAGTCTTACACATTTTATACGGAGCCATAACGATGCTATTCAGTAATTCCTGGAACCAGTATACATATGTAAAGGCAAATTACATATTCAGGAGCTACCTCAATCTCTTACTCTTTTAAGTACTGCACACTTGACACACACACAGATGGATAGATTGACAGACAGATGTGCATTTGTGTCTATGTGGATCTACTTCAAAAGCTCGAAGTTTCAAAACATAGAACTTCAAACAACCGAGAGCATAAGACTGAAGGTTTGAAACTTTGAAAACTGAATTAAAAAAAAATATATTTTTTTTTTACATTTTTGCAGGGGGGCAAGTCCCCCTGCACCCCCCACACCCCCCTGCTAAATAAATATACCAGCTCTGAGATCATACTACAATGAGGAAAATGGTAAATACCCCATTCTGTGCTGTACAGCGATCTCCATTCAAAATGTTTGAAGTTTCAAAACTTTGATCTTACAGTCTTGGCCTTTTGAAGTTTGAAACTTCGAGCTTCTGAAGGGGATCCATCTATGTATGTATATACGTGTGTGTGTGCTTGTCTCTATACATATACATATATATATATATATATATATATATATATATATATATATATATATATATATATACATATATATATATATGGATCACCTTTAAAACCTCGAAATCGCGTTTCGCCGACACACTAATAACCGACACCAGAAGACCGACAACAAAAAACGCCGACAACGCGAAACACCGAAAACCATTACAGCAACACACTACACGTAAACAACACAGTACACTACATAACATATGCACTATCCCTAACCCAAACCCTAACACTAAGGTCCGACACTACCGCACACTTACCCTACCTGCACCCTAACCCTAACTCAGTTACCCACCCGTAACCCCAAGATCCGATACTACCGCACACTCACCCTACCTGCACCCTAACCCTAACTCACTTAACCCACCCCTAAACCCACAGTCCCTCACTATCACACACACACCCTACCTGCACCCTAACCCTAACTCACTTAACCCACCCCTAAACCCACAGTCCCTCACTATCGCACACACCCTACCTGCACCCTAACCCTAACTCACTTAACCCACCCCTAAACCCACAGTCCCTCACTATCGCACACTTACCTGTCCGCTCCCTAACACTAAATCCCTCACACGATCGCACACTTACCAAGTCCGTTGGGTTCTCACCTTGTCGGTCATCTGCGTTGTCGGTGTTTTCGTCCCGTCGATTCCGTCGGGCGAACGCGTTGTCGGGCATTTAAAGGTGACCCATATATATATATATATATATATATATATATATATATATATATATATATATGTGTGTGTGTGTGTGTGTGAGACACATATTCGGGGGTGGGAGGTTGGCATAATGGTTAAGGTGTTTACCTTACAAACACAAGGTGCAGGGTCTCGTTCTAGTAATTGGCTTTAAAAAATGGCCCTAAGGGGGCAGTTAGCCTAGTACTGATCTATGAACTGATCTACTGATCTATATATATATATATATATATATATATATATATATATATATATATATATATATATATATATATATACAGGCATGAATCCTGCTGAGTCTTGCTAAAACAGTATTCCTAGAGATAAGTCATTACTTCCTCATTTGAAGTAAATAACTACACAAATGGAACACTAACATAATGTACAACAACTGCTTGCATACACACACACACACACACACACACACACACGTAAAGTTACAAATGCTGCTAACAGATTTTTACTAGTGCATGTTCTACTTTGTGTATAACACATGCCTCTGCATACACAGTGTAAAAGATCTGTACACAGTTGTTTAAATCAGCAGCAATACTCATATATAACATATATGTGATAAGCACTCATAGCTGAAATGGCCACTTCTCATATGATGATGCCTGCGGACCTACAGGTGGCACAAATCGTTGCAGGTGACTATATTCATTTAAGTAGGACTGATCCAGTGACTACTGCAGTACATATTGTGTCATACAGTGATGCATACACTGGGATATTACACAGATGGCTGCGGCTTTTTAAAGGGGTGCAAGTGAAAAAAGACAAGATACACCAAATTCAACACTGAAGAGACTCTTTAAAGAATGTAAAACGTCCAGCACCCAGAAGTATATGAATTTCTAAATCTCTCCCAAAATCAACTCCCAAGAGATATTTTTAGATTCCCAAATTTAAACAGGGACTCAGATTTGTCATAGGAGCAAAAAAAGATTTACGGGCCATTAAAAGGAAGATACATATTTCGTGAACACTCATTATATAATATTTCATTTAGACTTATCCTGTAGCTGTCCTATGCTCATATTCTAGGACATAAACAGCATGTCCTATACAGATTGGCTCAAAGCCCTCAAATGCTTTTCAGTTAAGAGAATGAACTGCCATATATCTGCATCTGTCTACCAATATAGCTATCCTTTGTTGACCAGGTTAGTGAAATTAGTGTTCTCTTTTCTTGGGAGACTTGAGGTGGTATTTCTACCACTAGGGGAAACTTTCTCTACACTTTAAGACAGATGCCATGGAATTTTTACATCCACTTGAGCTGCTATCAACTCAAGCAGACCAAATGCTGCTTGCAGTGTCAATAATCTAATAACCTGAGGTGGGAATAGATCCCACATGCTCCTAGTCTTCAAGCACCAAAGGCAAGTGTGCTACTTATTGTGCCATTGACAACTAATACATGGGTGACTAATACATGGGTGAATGGTCATCAGATTGTATACATACAAAGTCCATTAATGTGTGCAGGTAGTCAGATTGCATTCTAAGCTATATTTGTCACTGTTAAACACCTTATCATACCAAACACGTAAAGGAAAGATAATTGGCTGGTCATGGCACACTAGCAGCAGTACATTATTACAGTACCAGTGAATATTACTATATAATGACATGCTCATGCATGCAATACAATAAACATCAGTCAATATAAAGAGCTTATCTCACATGCTCTGAATTTGTGGAATGAAGCACCCTAAACATTCAGCAGGACATGTGTGAAATGTTCAATATACAGATGGCATAAATGATTTTATGTGATACAGTTACTTATAATGCCTTGCCTTGAAACGTATCAAATATGACTCGTGTTTTATTTTTGTAAAGTTCTTTCACCTAGTATACTCCAAAAGCATAGATCTCACAGTCTTGCATTATGAAACACTGTTTTGCAGATATATTAAAGTTAACTGCCTTATTAAATAGCAGTGCCTTAAAGGTAATGCCGCTTATACTTGCACAACCATAGCCAACTAATCTGGTGCCCTTTGAAGATATGCAGAATAGTGCCTCTACCCTTCTCAAGTTAAAGAGCCAAAAATATATATAACAGTAACTCATCTGAGGCTAGGCACTTCATCTGAAGCATAAATTCAGTATTGTCATTCATTCTTGTAGATATTGCACTTATAGAAAATCTGCACTTGCCGATTGCACCTTCTGATAGCTTGCAGTTGGGGTAACCACCCCCTTCATCCCACCCTAATATTCTACACAGATTTGCATGATGTATGTTAATCAAGACTACTTGTCACATAATTCTGTTATTGTGAATCCAGACAATAAGCATGTCCCAGTGTGGACTTTTGTTTTAGATACGTAAAACTAACACCTCGGCTGTTATACTGCCTGTGACAAAAGGAGATACTGATCTTCATCTGAAGAAATTTTATTACAAAATAAAACAAAAGCACTAATATTACATTTAAAGTTGTTGAGAGATGGATTTCTCAGAATCTCTATGGCCTTGCATGTGTTTTCTTTCCCGTTTGTCTTCTGTTTTGGTTTACAAAGAGAGATACTGCCAGCACAGCTATCTGCAATTCTGTAAATTATTATATGTCATTTGTGAATATTATGCGATTTATATAAGATGCTTGTGTTACAACTGTATTAGAACTATACGTCGTGTATATCAAATTAGGTTCGTACAGACGTGTGTTAAAAAGGTATTTTATAAAGTGCTTGTGCTTAAAATGTAACCACGGTGGGCCAACTGGAATAGAACAGAGATATATATGCACTATTGCAATTGTTTTAATGTATATATTTTAATGCTGGAAACTGGAATACAGGAGATTAACTTTAGAAAACTGCTGAAATTAAATTACTTTATAGCTACACAATAAAAGATGGTATCTTTCAGTTTTCAATGCAACAAGAGGCATAGAGTCTGTGCTGAGAATGCACGAACGAACTATTACCTCTAAAAGTATGAAGGAATGCAATTGTTTTATGACTTCCAGCATCTGCCAAAGAACTGAGGTCTATGTATTTTCACAGGTTGATGCTAAATACTTGCAAGCTTCCAACAGTGGGGATTTCACCTGGAATAGAGTCAGATGACAAGAAAAGATGTCATTCTGCAAGCTATAGCAGCAGTACTATTTGAGATATTAATGTCAAAAGTTTCTTAGTGAGACAGTGCATTCTGTGTTATTAGTGAGACAGTGCATTCTGTGTTCCGTCTTGGATTTGACAAGAACCATTCACTACAACATCTGCCTTGCTCTATAAATAAGTTTCTAGGGTATAGTAACTCTCTTAGATATAGTCAGGAATATAGCAAAGCTTAATTTAGATATTTATCTTTCTTTATTTGAGACTGTCCTGCAATGTTTTTTTAAATATTTCCTGGATTTTGAACTCTGATGTCACTGTGAATATATATTTAGCATTGTCTTGTTCTTTTATTGTTTATTATTAAATATATTTAAACCTTTCATTCTGGCTGATCTGTCTAAAGATATTTAAGTTTTGAGAGTATTTGCATACTTATTTAATGACATTGTGTGGGCCATTCTTAATAGCCTTGCTCTTGGTCAAATTACCATTTGTATTAATATTACACAGTTAGGATTGGACACCCTTTGTTAAAGGCCTCAAAGTAGTTGATAAGGAGTTGGCTGGTGGCAGTGACAACTACTGTATAGTCTGGGCAAAAAAGGGCATAGGTAGTAAACCTGTGCCAGCCTTTCCCAGGTGTGTGTGTGTGTGTGTGTGTGTGTGTGTGTGTGTGTGTGTGTGTGTGTGTGTGTGTGTGTGTGTGTATGTGTGTAAATCAAACCTCAAAGAGTGTGTGTGTCAGCTACTTGGGCAGGGACATGAAGAACTGGTAGGACAGAGAGGGTGCTGGTGGTCTTGGCTTGGCCACTCAACTGAGATCTCAACTCTATAACTGTGGCAGTGGGGAGTCTTACTGGGGATCTGGAGAAAGAGGGAGAAACCAGCCCTAGACTGACTGTGGTCTCTATGTGCTCTTAAGGGAAATTGCACTTGATGGAGAGAGCTGCATCTGGAAATACTGTGTATCTACCTGTTATCCTCCTAGTGTACATCCACCACTGTTGCCAGTGGTGAGGATTGAGGATTTGTGATATCCAGTCCTGGGTCATCACACTACCTATATCTGCAGCCCACATGATCTGCATGAAACCTAGCTATTATTACTTATGTGATAAAAATGCTGTAGAATTCTTCAAAGTACAATATAAAAGTGTGTTCATGAAGTTTATTAGGAAATATTTTAGCTCCTCTTCAGCATAAAGTACAGTTTTATTTAATGGTAATGATTATTTTCCTTCTATAACTTTGTGTGCATGTTTATATAGCTTCAGTATTTATAGAACAGTAGGAAATTACTACCAATACTGAAACATTTCAATATTTTAGAACTAAATGATTTCATAATAAATAATCTTCACATTCAAAAGTCAAATGCTATGGACCACAAACCCTCACAATCTCATTGAAACAGAGGAAATATACATTAAAATTGCACTAATGAGGCTATTCACAACTTGTACATTATCTAGACATAGCTTAAATAAAAATATGCTTTTTTTTTAAATTTTACTCAGACTTGTATAAAAGTAAATTTTCTGTTATGCATTATCTAAGAAATTCTGAGGCCACTGTGTTCTTTCAGACTCCACTGCCTATGAACTGTTGGGTTCCACAAGTATGTGACTGGAAATACAGCACACCACTGTGGTATGAATTAAGTCATTGATGGAGCCAGCAGATAATAAGAACTGAATAAAGTACTTCAAGGATATCCTGACACATTCATTATAAGAGAAACAATTTTGCTTCTGTTTCCTCTACATGTGATTTTTCAAGTAAGATGGTATCACACAAGTAGAACATGCCATTTTCCTACGAATTTTTCCTTTAACATATTATTTTAGTGTAGAGTGCAGACAGCAGCCTTATACAGCTAATCAAACTGCAGCTGGAGATAAGGTTTTAAGACGGCTCATACTTCATTTACCCACTTTCTGCTGTATTCTTTTGGAACTATGTGTTTGCAGATTCATCTCTTTTAGTTGGGTCTGTGAAGTACCATAAAGCATGTGTCAAAGTACCTGGAGTAGAATCAAAACATTCATAAAGATATTAAAGGGATGAATACTAATAAAAATCTTTATCCATTGGCTGCAGGAAGCTATGCTGCTGTGCACATGTGGAGTAATAGAAAAGAGGCATTTTAACTCCATTTTAAACCACAGAAAATGGAAAATACTTGTATTCATTAGCACTTAATATTACTGAAAGTATTAGCATAAAAAGTATTACACTGACAAACTTTACTTCCATTCACCTGTTAATTCTACTGATTTATTTATGGATACTTGACTGCTGTAGTGCAGTTAAGTGTTTCCTTACTGTTGTAGTATTTTAATGCTTTTTTCTCTGTTAATTCAGTTTTCGTAAAAAAGATACAGACAGTTTTTGGCCAAGGGTGTGAGTCATCTAAGAGGTAGTAGTAATTTTGGTTGCAGATGGATAATTTTCTTTGCTGAAGAGCTCAGTGCTGGGGAAACCTGTAATTCATACACACAGGTACTTTCGGTTTTCCTGATATAATTCAGTTCTTTCTGACCCTGTAAATAACTCATTCCTGAGAAGTGTCCTTGGACTAGTACACTCTTCCTGCTACCAGATGTGAAAAAAAAATATGTTATAATGTGGCCTTGATAGTCAGTATGTGTTATTTCTTCTCGAAGCCATTGTGTACAATGCTGCTTCTTTGTTTTTTGATTTTACCATTTACCATTTAATGTCTTCTTACCTGCTTAAGTTATGGCTTCCTGTTTTGCGACCTATGGAGTATTATTCAGATTATCTTTCTGTGCTGGATAGTTCTCGTGTGGCCTTTCTTAATCTACTTATTTTGGAGCCCCAGCTAATACTATGGTCCAGTAGATACCTCTCAACTGTTCAGATTTTCACAGAATGTCAATATTTTTGCCTCATACTTTTGGTCTGTTCCTCAGAAAATTTGTGGTTTTCTGGCAAATCACTGAGGGCTGAAGTCACTAAATAATGGCATACATCTGAATTTCAGATGTCATATCCTTCAGAAAATGCATGCTGACACATGTCCTGTTATTCTGTCAACTTTGTTTTAAGTTTATAACAGCAACATTTAAAATCTGTCCCTATTTGTGAGTCTTTGTCCCCCCAGTATTTTGGGCTTTGTCCAGATTTCTTGTGCTAAGAGGTTGAAATGTATAAGATAAATATTCAGCTTGGTTTTTGTGAAACTCCTGACTGTGCTGTCTTTGTTGATTTCTTTTCCTGGTTTATTTAAACTGCTGTCCAACTGTTTTGTTACTGGCATTATATTTTGAAGTTTAGTCTAATTCTGGTAGCCATTCTCTTCTTTTGGAATTTTATTTATTATATTTCATTTACAATTTATCATAAGTTTAAGTACAGCAAGGATATTATCAGTTATTCTGTAGACCACCTTTTGACAGTTCACACTTTGCACTTACAGTTTCTATACAGTTCACTGATATGTTTGTGTTCATGACGCATTTGTCAAACACATGTAGGCAAATTATATAAAAAAATTAAGTCATTAGTTTAGCTGTAACATTTCAAGGAACCCCTGAGATGACATGACTTTTTCTTTCCAGCTGTATATGCTTTTTCCTGAGGCAACGCTTATGGAAGATTGCTGTGAATTTAAGTAGCTGTCTTTTTAATGAATTTTGGTTTTCTGTTTGAGTAGTAGTAAGATATTTTATTTAATTAGCAATGGTGGGATCCAAATACATTTTTATTGACTGTAGAATCATTACTTTGTGCATGACTGCAATTATGCTGGGATGTTTTCTATCTCCTTTCCATATTATTTTATTATTGCAAAGCAGAATATATAAATAACTGGGGCATGGAGGATTTGGAGGGCAGGAGACTTCTGTACTTAAAAACACTTATTTCAGTAACATTGGGTTTGCTTTGAGATGCTGCTTTTTTTAAATTTATATTAAAAAATGTTCCTCATGCCTTATCTGCATTTAGTTATTTTGCCTTCTTGCAAACAGAAGATGTGGATCAGGGCACCACTAATCCCTTTTAGACTGCTTTAGCCTACTTGCTATATCTATTATACATAATCCAATATTATTTCAGAACTTTTGAGTATCTTTTTCTGACTTTTGTTACATAATCCTGGTTAGATGAAAATGCAGTTTCATATCTGGTTGCTGTTGTGACCTCAGGTTCTCCAAAATCCAACATCCTAGATCAGACAAGATTGGGGTAGGATACAGATTTGCTATACTTACCACTTCAAATAAACCAGATAATGACTAGGGCTGTCAATGCTTTTGATATGCACTGGATACAGGTGCAAAATGTACATTTCTTCTCATCTACTCTGCAAACACTAGTGTGAAAATATTTCTGTCAGACTATCTGATGAAGTTCCGTGATATCCAGGAACAAAAGCGCTTACGAATTAAATATATTCTGTTGACTACACTCAAGCTCTTTGGATTTTTGTAAACAGGGTGTTGATTAAGCAAACTATGCTACCTAAAGGTGGACATTACAAGGAAATAATACACCATTCAGAGATGTTGAGAGGCCCAATACCACAAGTGAGAGCCTCTCCACCCATGAGAAGTCCATTACTTTTATTTAATACTAACCCGGGTGGGCATTAATGCATTTAGAAAATGTGCAATATTTTGAGTTGTTTTGCATTAGTTTTAATAGTAATATAAATGTATATTTTTATGTAAAATAATTCTTCCTCCTCCTGTTTGAAAGTTGACCTCTTCTTGTGTACTGTATGATTCTAAGCATGTCATCTGATGAGAGCAGTGTTAGTGGAGTATTGCGGTCAGCAAATGAATAGATAAAATGAAGTACAACAGAATAAATGAATTAATAGCAATGTCTTTTGGCTTTTCCTCACACACTGCATTGCCTTTTGTGTGATAGATCTCTGTGCTGCTGGGTTTCCATCGGTAGCATGTTAAAACACACCCATTGTCAGTTTTACTGCATACTCATAACGGTACACATAGCATTAATGTCAGCAGTGTGAATGTTCTGACATTAAGCTCTTCTTTTTCATCTTACAGACCAGTGAGAAGGAGGGGGGCAGTCATCCCACAGAAATATTAAACAAGGGTTGTCGCCCCTCAGCCCATTCGGTGATGTGATGGCACTGTCTCTAACTTAACTTTTATTTTCTCATCTAAAGTTTTACTTTTTGGAAAGTATGATTTACTCAAAGCAGGTCACTCTATCAAAGAAATTAAGAAATGAAATAAATGCTACTAAGACTGACAAAAAGTAAGCACTGCGTTACACTGATTGATAAATTCTGCTCATGTACTTAGCTTTATACCCTTTTGGGCTGCTGTAAAATAAAGGAAAGGGACAGAAAATCAAAGGCCTATTGGTAGGTTTTCTAGACATACCTGCAGGTTCAAGAGCGCTCTATGCTCGGGCTCAGTTCACTCCGTACCCTGTCCCCATTCCCATGCACCCTCCTTCCATTACATTTAATTTTAATGAACCACTCCCACTAATCAGAAACAGCCAATCAAATGAAGACCTTACTTAACTCACTTCCTACCAACTTCCCTCTTACTCTACTAAATACTACATATACATTTATTACACAAAACGTAACTCAAAGCCTCTCATAGAACATAAAGTTTCTTTCTTAATCAATATATGTGAGTATTCCAATTAACTAGCATAAAACAGTTTACATTACAGCTGTTTCAGAAAATAGGCAAACTGCACATCAGTACTGTGACTGGAGAAGGAATGTTCTCCAACAGGGTATTAATGTACAAGTAATGCCTGTTGAAAAACAAGTCCACAGCTTCGTGGCACCATATCAAGCTGCTGTGGAGCTCGGACTAAGAAAACAAAATGGCTGCCATTATTTTACCCTCACTAAGCAGCACTTCTGCTGTTTAGCAAGTGTAAAATACATTGAAACAAAAAAGAAAACTGAAAAAGAAAAGTGTGTGTGTATGTCTGTGTGTGAGTGTATGCGTGTATATAAGTGAAAATAGGTTCATAGGTTCATAGATTAGTACTAGGCTAATTGCCTTTGCAAGCCATTTTAAGCCTAGCCAATTATCCCTTGTGAGACTCAAACCCTGTACCGTGTGTTTGTAAGGCAAACACCTTAACCATTAGGCCTCCCTCCCAACCCAACCCAAAATGAGAACAATCTATGATTTTACATTCAGTAAGCAGTGCTTTTGCTGTTTAGTGAGTCTCTTTTGGCTTTTCCCAGTTAGGGGTTGCCACAGCGGAACTCTGATCCACTAATGATTGGCAGTAGATTTTTACGGTGCCAAGTTGCCAGCCCAACATGCAGCCTTCAAAGAAGGCACACCCATTCATGCATGCACCTACCTGCATATCTTTAAATGTCACTTTGCCACAGGAAGGACATGCAGACTCCACACAGAAGGTGCTCCAGCTGAGAATCAAATGGGAGAACCTCTTGCTGTGAGGCAACAGCAAGAGGTTCACCCATTCGATTCTCGGCTGGAGTAAAATCTAAATATAACAGAAAAAAGTGCGTGTGTATGTTTCTGTTTCTGTGTTTGTGAATGTGCGCTTGAAAGCAAAGTGTGTGTGAGTGTGAGAGAGAGAGAGAGAGAGTGAGAGCGATCCAACACAGGCAGCAGCAGGAGTAGTCAAGAGTTCTACATACCTCTCACCTCTTAAATAACTTAACTGAATAAAACATAAAATAAAGGGGGATCAAAAGGCTCAAAACAGGAACATATTCCTGTTTAAAAAATAAAGTTGCTGCAACAATAGGACTTGTGTTAGCATGCATATTCTGAAGTACAGGTCTGTGTGTTGGGTACGGGTAGGGGGAGCAGTGCCTGTGTGACAGTGGAAGAGACAGTGAAATGAGGACCATAGGCAGCAGCAGATAAGAGGTTTGCACACCTCTCAACCTTTTAGCTCAAGAAATGTGCATAAATCCTGAAATAAAGGGGGGATAAAGACTCCAAAATAGGAACAGATTTTAAACGTTATACTTAAAAAAAAAAAATTAAATAACAGGATGCATGTTAACATGAATTTCCTGAAGGAAATAAAGTCAGAAAATCAAATGCATGTCATTATTTAGTGACTTTAATATCCAATGACTGTCAAAAAAACATTTTAACATTAAGGGACCAAAAAATAAAGAAAATATCTAGATATTTTTTAAAAAGGATATATTTTAGATGTAAAATGATTCTTCTAACACCATTTACATATGATACAACAACTTTGAAACATTTGGCGGAGGAACTATTTTGCATCCAAAATATATAAAAAATAACATAGTATTAAAATATTTATAAATAAGTTAAGTAAAACACAACCATTTTACAGAGAACCCATTCTCTAAGTGCACTAATGCCCCCCAGGGTGTGTGTTAATGTGTAATTAATTCCCTTCCAGGGGTGTAGAGGCCCTCTGCCAGCAGAGTTGGGGCTCACAACACCCCTGAGCACATTAACACATACCATGTTGGGCATTATTGCTTGCATAAAACTTGCTAACTAACTAACTTGCTCACCTGACTAATTATAACTCCCACATACCAACACCTTAATCATGTTACAAAATCACAACTTATTTTCCACAACAAGAAAAAACAATTAAACATTCCAATATCCCCAGCTATTTATAATACTACATTCATTAAACAACAAATTTATTATATACCCATCCACAGTGATACAACCCATATCTCCCTTAACTATCACAAACACTTCTCAAAACTACAATTACATGGATCAATAGTTCCAGAAACTTCTCAAAACTACTAAATATTCTTGTTAACATAGGTTCTAAACTGATGATAAGCAGAAATATACACCCAAATTCAGGACCTAATCCCACCCCACTTCAAACAAAAAAGATAGCAATCCCTTCTCACTTCAAACAAAGATATCCATCAAAGACATAATACACTCAGTCTTACCCATAAAGGCTCAGACCTCCTATTCCTTAACTTAAACCTTAGAAGTATTATTAATAAAACTCAAGAAATCCATGCCACCCTCTAATACTACTCCCCAGACATTGCCATACTAACTGAAACTTGGCTTAAACCACACATCAAAGACAATGAAGTCAGTCTGCCAGGTCTCACAATCCTAAGGGCCGATAGAAAAGATAAAAGAGGAGGAGTAGCCATTATGTTCAAAACCAATCTCATTCTACAACCGATAAACCAAACCCTCCCAACTTTTGACAATGCAGAGATACTACTGACAAAGCTTCAAACACCTAGTCATGATAGCCACCTGTATCCTACCAGGAAATAACATTACTACCATAGAATATCGCCTATAGTGGATTTTAAATACATTTACTTATGAAATCATCATCATGGGTGATTTCAACACAGATTGGTCATCTTGTAATTCCCAGATTCCTAACAATTATATTAATCTCTATGGCTTCACACAAACTATCCAAACTCCTAACAAAATAGACAAAAAAATCAAACAGGCAGACCATCCTTGGTGGACATTAACTACCAAACCCTCCTAATACCAACACTGTGGCTGTCTCCTTGACAGTATCAGTGACCACATACCAACCTACCTACAGTGCGAGGGTTGTGCACAAGAGATGCCCTTGCAATCTGACAGATTTGGAGAGCTTTTGCAAAGAAGGGTGGGAAAATATTGCCAAGTTAAGATGTGCCATGCTGTCCTACCCAAAAAGAATGAATGCTGAATTAAATCAAAAGGTGCTTCAACAATGTATTAGTTTAAGGGTGTGCACACTTATGCAACCAGCATATTGTACGTTATTTATTTTTTATATTTTTTTCCCTAACAGATTTGTTTGTTTTTCAATTGAATTGTACAGGTTATAGCTCCAGTTAAAGGTGGGAAAAGTTTTGAAATTATTTATTGTGGTCTCATTTTTTTATATCACAAAAACTGGCATTTTAACAGGGGTGTATAAACTTTTTATATCCACAATATAGTATATATGTGTAGAAGACAAACATATGTGATCTGCTGAGTCCAACCAAATGCTGAGTAACCTATATGTTTCTTACCTAAAAATGGTGTTATATGGATAAAGTCTCCCGCTTATTTAACAATTTGTTTTTCAAATAAATATGGGGAAGATAACTACTGCATTATTTTATTGTTTATATGTAATGTGTTGCAGGTTAACAAATGTTTGTGGAAACAGGTAGCTCAGATACAAGTTATAGTATTACATTGGCAATGTCATAATATAATACTGAAATTATGTGTTTCAGATATAAAGGCAGAGGCTGGGACTCATTGGTGTGCAGCATGTTGTAAAGCCCAGACTGTCTTGGACAGCAGCAATGTGCAAGTTATGAATAGTGGTTTAAATGGCTAATACCTTTCGTAGCAGAGGCATGCTTAACCCTTTAGCTGCATCTGGTTTCTATGGGCAAGATATTTGCTGGATACCTCAAAATGTCATTTGGAGTGGATAAAAAATGACACCAGTTTCAAGATGAAACAACAAGGAAGCCTCAAAACACAATGTTTGAAAAAGTGGACTTAAAGAGCATATAGAAGAGCATGAACTACAGCAGGAATAGCGGCCTACTGTAATTCTAACTACTGCATACTCAACCAGCAGCATTATATGCTGCTTGCATTATGAGTGACCCTTGTGATTCTTTTTGTTACAAAGCCCCTTAAAGCCTCTGTAATTTCATCTTGCCCAAAAACATCATACTGAAGTGCAACACACATGTCAGCAATCTCCATGAAAGAATGAGGAATGTGAACACCCACTTTATTTGACAGTCAAAACCTTAGAGGTCTTGGTGTGGGATGTAGTGCTTAGGCTTGAGGCACAGGCTTGCAGTTTAGCTCTGCTACAGACAGAGTGTGACAGGACAGGAAGTTCTCTAAAAAAAAAAAAAAAAAAAAAATTCCTATCCTCTTTGAAAGGAATAGCAGCAATCACAGCTGGGTGGCTGAGTGGCTCTAGTTCTAGGCCATAAAACCCTTAAGCATCATATACAGGGGAAGCCACACAAGGGTTCTTTTCTGGCACCCTGAATGTCTGAATGTTTGAGAGAGGTATGATGTGCTGTGGTAAACTTACTTTTTTCTTTATAATTTTAAGAATTCCCTAAATTTTGTAAATTCCATAGTTGAGGGAAAAACTGTTTAATGCACATGGAAACATTATTTTATTAAAACTCCAATTTCTACCAAGAGACTGATCTGGCCATCTTCTGTTTCTATTCAATTAGCTTCTCTAAAGTCAATGAGAAATCCAACATCATCTTCATGAAAGGATGGGCAAATGTTTGGGCTACCATATTTAGGATGTGTACTGTCTACTGCTGGAGTAGAGCTTTTGGAAGGAGGGAAGGGACTGTTTTTTTTCCTGGAATAAATGCTTCAAGAACTCCTGCAAAGGAACTATTTGCAAATTAAAATGACAACTAAGTGGCTGGCATTTTGTGAGACACTGACAGGGCTGGAGGAACTTAAATACACATGAGATTTAGCACTTGGACCAACACTTACAAATCAAACAGAGAAGCAGATGTCTGCATGGCTGCAGCTTGGAGTCCAGCATTGGTCTCAACACTGACAGGCCTGTTTGCCTGCAATACTAATGTCATTTTGCTCTGGAGAGGAGTGAGTTGACTTGGCTGATGGTTGGCATGCCAACAAAAGATAGACTAATAGTGGAAGATCATGCGTCATGTATAGCAGAGGAGGCACTGAAGGCGATAACCCCTGGAGCAGCATCGGAGAACTAAAAAGTGACATCTGTTGTTGACCGCAGATCTTTCTGCTGAAACCTGACCAGTCTTGTTAAAAAACAGCAGCTAACAATTCATAGTCAGGCTGAACACAAGCCAAGCATACACTAGAAACTGAGATGTCCAAATGCCTTAGAAAAAGTGTCCTATTGGCTAATAAAATTCTCCAGAAGTGCTATATAATCATCTAGAGCATTTATATGACAATTTACATTGCAACTTAAGATTACCAGGTAACATTTTTGAAGAGCAATTATTGCTTTACCCAAATGAATGTTACAGAACTGGCCCCAGCTGACATTATAGTTACATGTTTAGGGTCTATATTACATTATCGAATCTTCAAAACTTAGAATCTGATACAGTCAACACCATATAATCGAAATCTTATAACATCAAAAATGTAATAAAATACAACAACCTACAAAAACAAATCATTTAAACACTCTAAGCAGGGGGGGCAAGCTCCCTGCACACCCCCACGTTGGAGGCTGTGCTCCCCCCCGCTACTTAAATATACCAACTCCGAGAACGCACTACAGTGCAGAAAAGGGAAATCTTCCCTTTCCATGCTGTAGGGAGATCTCTGTTAAAAGATTCAAAGTTTCAAGACTTTGATCATATGGTGTCGACCATATCAGATTCAAAGTTTTGAAACTTCGATCTTCTGATATAGACCCACATGTTTACTGTGCCTGTTCTGTGCTGCAACTTTTTCACAAGTGGCTGCTGCAGCAGTGATTGTTCAAATAATTACTGTTATGGCAAGTGTACTTATACAACGGTACTGTCCTCTAGTCATCATGGGCTTCCAGCTACAAAAACACATTGCATCATCAGACTCACTATCTTAAACCTGCAACACCATGTTTATAGCTCTTGATGAAGTATGTTAAAAGCCAAGACTTCTTACTTAACTCTGTGAATTTCCAAATCTATAGAATCATTCTGGAAACTACTCTATCTCACAGCTGCATAGTGCTGAACAGTGTTGCAAAAAGACATAAATGTTGCTTTATATCTTGCTGTCAGCAGCTAGTTTATATATAATTTAGGTCAATTTACTACTGAAGCTAGGGAGTGCCTCATGCTGTGAATCACTATAGCTGTGCAATGTGGTTCACAAACATACCAGTATTAGCTGTGCAGGTCCAGTCTATATTAGATAATCAAAGCTATAGGTAATTGAGTACCTAAAGCTCGACAGCTAAACAGCGAAAGCTGTAAACTACGAACAGCCACTTAGGTTCATAGGTTCATAGGTTGGTACTAGGCTATCAGCCCTAGGGTCTATACAAGCCTAGCCATAACAATTCCCTGGCTATTTCTTCCCACATTATTTACTTTCCTGGACCCCTGTCTAGGAGGGCGACTGACGTGATCCCTGGGGTGAATTTCCTTTCTCCCATCCGATTGTCAAGGTTCCACAAATTTTTTCATAGGGAAAAATTTACTTGGCTGGACAAAAAAAACTTTTAAACCCTAATCAAGTGGGGGGCTTCACAGCCACCCCAACCTTAACTAAATATACCAACTCCAAGATCACTCTACAGTGGAGAAAAGGGCAGATTCATGATAACGGCCAAGCAAAGTTTTTCCTTATGAAAAAATTTGCAGAAGTTGGAGTTCGCGGTTTACTGCTTTTGCTGTTTAGGTGTCGAGCTTTAGGTATTCTATTGCCTAAAGCTTCAATTATATAATATAGACCCATGCAGGTCACAGCAACTATAATGTATATGCATATCTATGCATATGACTCGAATACACCTGTAGTGCCATGGTGTAGGCCCATGACCTTGTCTTATTAGTGTGGTGTAGTATTATGAACATTATTTACTTTATTTTATTTAATTAATATTGAATTGCTCGTAAAGTCCAACTGAGAATTATAATCCCTTTTCATCTGAGGCCTGCTGTGAAAAGCTCCAACGGTTACATATGCAAAGTTATTATGACAATTTGCAAAACATGTATAAAAGCAAAAGCAATGTATAAAGTTCTAACAGAGACATATCATGAGTGCAACAATGAGTAAACTGTACTGTGCAATAGACATACATTAAAATGAATGTTTTATAAAAATTGTACAAAGTTTTTATAGTTGAATTGTACAATACACATAGTTTAAAGGATATTTTTACAAAGAGAGTATTGGAAATGATTATACAATCAAATAATAGTGGGGTAATAACTGGTTGCCCAGGTTGTGCTGATACAACAGTGAAAGAATGTAATGGGAGAGAGATATACAGTTGTGCATTGCAAAGGAGATGGAGTAGAAGATTAATGTGAAACAAAATAGAGATGAAGTTCTGTGAGTCATGAGTTAGTGAGAAATATAGATCAGAAGTTATGCAAGGGGAGGTATGTTGTGGCCAGGAACATATATTCTTGAGATAAGAAGGAGATTAGCACCTTAAAAGGGTCAGTAATGTATTCAGGGAACGCTCTGATGATACTTAGCTTAGAAAAGTGTCTTCATAGTACACTGCAGTGACACATGAGCTGCAGTTGTTCATCCTTGGGGAAAAAGTCTACCATTCTGCTCAAGCAAACCTGAGTGAGTGGCCATGGCTTCTTCAGGCACTGTAGGATTCATGATTTTAGTTTTCTGTGCCACAGGGATTAGAATGTTCCTATTCTTTCTGTACAGGAACTTCATGGAGCATATACTTGCTATTATGACAGCCCTTTTGGAAAGTGGATACCTGGCATGAGGTTGCTGGAATGGTGAATGATGCCACTACCATCCTATACTCTGATGAACATTGCTGACATTGGCAAAGTGGGTTGGGGATTGGTAAAATGGTTAAGGTTTTTGCCTAACAGACTCAAAGTACAGAGACTGATTCTCACCTTTGGAAGGGAAATAGGCTAGGCTTAAAATGGCCGGCAAGGATAGTTAGCCTACTACTTAACTATGAACCCATGAAATGGCACCTTCTTGACCTGCTTCATTAATGGGAGGCATAGGAGCTTTATGATGAGCTTGAAATGAGCTATTCAAATATAAATACTTGGATGTCAGTCTGCTGACTATTACAAGCCAAGCCAATAACCAGAGGTCATAATTAAGCTGTGTATGCATACCCAAGAATTTGCACCTTGCTTTCCACCAAAAAGGGGAACAGCAACTGAACATGGTTTGGTGTCAAAGAAAGTGGAACAACCATCTTCTTGCAGTAGATTTTTAATGTTACCTGCTGAGTGCATATATAGAAGTGAGTGTGTCAGAAGGTCATGATGACATCAGACTATGACAGCAGAAGACTGTCAGCTCTTCATATCAAGACAGGGCTGATCACCCTACTGAAGGTGACCTGAAAAGGTCACTGCTTCCTTCTGTGTGTGCCACTCACAAGGGGGAGAAAGTTCCACTTCTAAACATGGACTTGAAGGATCTCATCTGATCTCATAGCATCAACTTCAGAGGCTAGAGTCTGCCACAGTATGCAGTCAACTGAAAGCTACTTGAAGGTTTCATCCATAAGGCCACTGGGGGAGCAACTGTACAACCAGTAAGCTACTGCCTGAGTTTCTTATTCTCTGGGCCACATGGTATCAAATAATACGAGGTATGCAACTGATCACTACCCTGTTTTTTTTTCTCTCCCTTATGTGTCACTGTCTAGTCCCTGCTTATTGTACACCCTAACCATTATCACTTGTCCACAATTTGTATGTGTCCACTAACTGTCCTCTTCACCTTTGTATGCATACTGCTCTTGTTTGTTTGATTCAATGTTTTATGTCTGTCTGTCTGTCTCTGCAAACTGCCTTTCTCCCTGTATACCATTCACTGCTATCACTTACTGCCTTCCTCATCTGCCCTTTTATATACATACATACATACATATATGTATGCCAGGAAAGAGCACTATAGATGCCATGTTTGCTCTGAGGGTGTTGATGGAGAAGTATAGAGAGGGTCAGGAGGAGTTGCATTGTGTCTTTGTGGACTTAGAGAAAGTATATGACAGGGTGCCTAGACAGGAATTATGGTATTGTATAAGGAGGTCGGGAGTGACAGAGAAGTATGTAAGCATGGTACAAGATATGTGCGAGGATGGTGTGACAGTGGTGAGGTTTGCAGTAGGAGTGACAGATGGGTTCAATGTGGATGTGGGATTGCATCAAGGATCAGCTCTGAGCTCTTTCTTATATAAAGTGGTAAGGTACAGGTTGACAGACGAGATCAGACAGGAGTACCCGTGGATTGTGATGTTTGTGAATGACATTGTGATTTGTAGTGAGAGTAGGGAACAGGTTGAGGAGACCCTGGAGAGGTGGATAGGAATGAAGATCAGCAGGACTAAGACAGAATATATGTGTGAGAATGACAGGGAAGACAGAGGCATTTCAATGAAGATGCAGAGAGTAGAGTTGGTGAAGGTCGATGAGTTTAAATACTTGAGATCAACAGTTCAGAGTAATGGTGATTGTGGAACAGAGATGAAGAAGAGTGCAGGCAGGGTGGAGTGGGGGGAGAAGAGTGTCAGGAGATATTTGTGATAGATGGGTAGAAGTAAGAGTGAAAGGGAAGGTCTACAAGATGGTAGTGAGACCAGCTATGTTGTATGGGCTGGAGATGGTGGCACTGATGAAAAGACAGGAGTCAGAGCTGGAGGTGGCAGAGTTAAAGATGTTAAGATTTGGACTGGGTGTGACGAGGATGGATACGATCAGCAATGAGTAAATTAGTAGGTCAGCTCAGGTTGGATGGTTTAGAAACAAAGCCAGAGAGGTGAGATTTCTTTGGTTTGGACATGTGCTGAGGAGGGATGCTGGATGTATTGGGAGAAGGATGCTAAGGATGGAGCTGCCAGGTAAGAGGAAAAGAGGAAAGCCTAAGATAAGGTTTATGGATGTGGTGAGAGACGGCATGCAGGCTGTTGGTGCGATAGAGCAAGATGTAGAGAACAGGAAAAAATGGAAACAGATGAACCACTGTAGTGACCCCTAACGGGAGCAGCCAAAAGAAAAAGAAGAAGACATACATACGTATACGAGGCCTTACGGCTCCCAAACCTGCATATATTATGGTTGCTTGCTGTTCTCCCCTTTCCTTTATGCCCCATTTCCTCCCCAGTTGTATGCTGAAGACAGCTGACATGTTCCTGTCAGCACTTACATTATTCTACCTGGTTGAAATTATAGGTATAGGGCTTAGCCCATAGTTACTACTTTTCCCCACCCCTATATAGCTAATGGCCCGCCAATTTATTGCTTTGGCTATTGCCTAGGCTTTTCAATTTGAAGTGTGCCCTGTTGCAATCCTGAAATCTGTCACATCCCTGGGTATCAATCTCTCAATCAAGATCAGAGGCTCCAGCCTCACACCAGAACCGTCTCTGTCTCACCACAGCGAGTCTCGTCATGATGAATCTGAGTTGAGTCCACGGAGGTCTCCAGCAACCGCGTCGTATAACCGTTAAGTCTCCCTACTTTGTGGTTCTTCTCCGGTCTCCCTTTTTTGAGGTGATTTTCTGAGGAAAAATGGGGGTTTGATATGCCTTTTTATTCAATGGCCTTATATGTCCACAGGTCACCACTGAGCACAGACCTGATAGAGAAGGAGTTCAGACAGAGGGCAGGAGTTGAGACATATTTTGAGACCTTTTATCCTTTTTTTGGCCTTTTGGGGGGCCTTTGGGCTGCAGCAGGTGTCTGCAGGTCCGAACGGGCATGGGCATGTCACGGGCATCAGGTCTATCGCGTGTAGGTCTAATGTGGGATGACCTCCTTTGATCTATGACCTTGAATCCTTCATGATCAGATCCCTTGATATAGAGGTGGGTGATATAAGAGTTTTCCCTACTAGTGTAGCAAACATGAGTGAGTGTCAAACGACCCGGTCACTGTCTCCTGACTGTTTTTCTCTGATGATGGGTTTGCTGCCAGTATGGTAGCTAGGGTATTAGGTAGGGTAGCCTTGTTTTTCCCAAAGGGTATGACTATGCATTTTGCTTAACTTCTGGCAGGCCAGCCCAGGCTCTGGCACCACCTTCTGTGGAGGCCCTCTGTCTGGAGATGTGTTGTCAGGATGTGTGTTTGTATGGCTTCAGTTTGCAGTCATCTGCTTTGTCAGCCATCCATAACCCTCTTGTACTTGTACTTCAGAAAAGTAAGATAGATGCCGACGGAGAGGACCCAGACTGGGACTGACACCACCACCACTTTGACAGTTTTTGAGTCTGGGCTCCAGCAACCAAGCAACCTGGACCCTGTGGGTTCTGTCACTTAGCCAGTTTGCAACCCATGTTGTGATGGGTGGGTTTCGCTGGATGAGTTTTTCGATGATACCTGAGTGGGGTATTATGCTGCCCTTCTTGTGCGGGATGAGAGCAGAAAGCAGCTGTACAGAATTGTATTGCAACGTAGCATGCACTGACACAGTTGCTCATGCTTGCTTTTATTATAACTTCCATCACATTTTTCATGCACCCCACTGCAGTGCTGCTGTATGCATAAAGCAGCCTAGCACTGTTTTCCTGCTGTCACGATGCATGTAATTAATTATGCAGTCTTTGCTTGAACTGTCAGTGCTAGTCAATGCCTAATACATGTCTGTTTACCTCTGTCACTCTTTGTGAAGCAACATCCTTGAAAATTAGCACTGCATATCTGCGCAAATCTTCTCTCTGAATCCTGGCCACAGCTGCTAATCAAACACCAGAAATGCACTGCCAACATTTATATTTCTCAGATATTATGATTCTAAGCAACTATGATTATTCAAACAATTTCAGCTTTCTTTCTCCTAAAATCTGCTTTTCTTTTTCATCCAAACTTAAACCTCATAAGGGTAGTGATCTCTAATAACACTGAGTCTAGTAAATGTGGACCTCAGATTTGAAAAATAAGAACATACTTCCTGTTTCTGGCACTCCACTGTGATATTACAGGGAATGCTGAGATTTGTGATGCTCACATTTTGAGAGCTTTGCTAAATATAGATTATGCACAATATGGACAGAGATAAACTATGCTGAAAGGAATGTCAAAAATGCAATGTGTTCATAATTAGGTGGTGAGCAGGAAATGTGGGTACTAGTACATCAGAAACTTTAAGAAATGGCATGAAGTTTTTAAGATAGTTGAGATAAAAAGTAAACTAGTGATTGAATCATCATTACCTCAGAAGTTGTGAATGCAAACTAGGAAACACAGACCATTTTATAAAACACGGAGGAAAAAAAAGAACACAGAGTTTACATTCAAGAAGATAAGCAGTTGTTTGCACATACCAAGCTTCACTTAGTTTGCATATAACATTACTGGTGAACAATATGGGTTAAAATTGCGTGGGCTTACATTTATGATAGGGGGAATTAGGAAATCATGCATTGTGTATGAGCAGTATCATTCAATCATATTGATAGGACAGCTTTCACATCTGGCTAAATCCTTTATTACTTCATAAAAATGATAAAATATTAAAGTGAGCACAGCAGTACAGTGGGTTATCAATCATACAGTGACATATTTATATATATATATATATATATATATATATATATATATATATATATATATATATATATATACACACGGACACACACACACACATATATATATATATATATATATATATATATATATATATATATATATATATATGGCATCCATGCAGATGTTCGAAGTTTCACTTCTTCGAAACCACTTCACCAAGTCCACTTGTTCAAAGTAGTGAAACTTCGAACATTGACTTTGGCAGTCACACTACAGCGCGGAATGGGAATATTCCCTTTTCCCCTCTGTAGTGCAACCTCAGAGTTGGTATATTTAAGTAGGGGGAGTGGGGGCGCAGGGGGGATTGCCCCCCCTGCAAAAACATGTTTTAGTGTTTCTGGGTTTTTTTTGGATCGCCCGGAGAACTAGACTTGAAAGTGCACTTTTGTTAAAGAGAACTTTAACTGAAGTGTATGTCTCCTGCTGTATTTCAAAGAAGTGTTCTTTTGATGTAGAGCAGTAGACCCATATATATATATATATATATATATATATATATATATGTGTGTGTGTGTGTGTGTGTGTATATATATATATATATATATATATATATATATATATATATATATATATATATATATATATATATTACAGTTTAATAGTTCCAGTGGGCTTTCATCTAATATACTGACTGGATACAAAAGAGAAGTCTGCAGAGCCAGCATGAGCAGACAGATAACATGACAGTATATTTTTATTTCTCTTTGGTTATATATTTTTTCAAAGATGTGTTGAATGGTGCTGGCCATTTTTGAACATTTTAGCCAATTGGAGATGTAAAATTCTCTATAAATGTTGTGCTAGAATATGTAACAATTGCTAAATAATGCCATGACTAAAAAAAATTAAACTCCAAGCCATAACCAACATGAAGTATAAAATGTTATACAATATTTCTTTATTTTTGTCTTTTATTTGCTATTCAGGTGAGTCAGCAGGACACACATGCCAATTTTCTGGGACAAGCCAGAAGCACTATTTGATTATGTGATTTGCTAAGATCCACTTAATAGGCAAATGAAGGCTGAAGGACTCGAATAATGGGCTGCAAGAAAAAAAATGTTGCTAGTAGCCCATTCTCTTAATCCACTTTAGTACCTGCCAGATACACCCCCTTTCAAGTTTTAATCTGCTGACCTGCATTGCTTAATATTTGCCTTGAACCAAAAGGAATTGTTTTCCCAGATTTTTTAAGTGCAGTATTAAGTCATATCATTCTGCCGTTGTTTGCAATATTGTCTGAGCTGTACAGTTGTTGCATTTGCCCTTTTCGCAAATTATTAATATGGTGTTGCCTCTTCTGATTTTATGTGATGGCTGAGAAGTCACATATACTGTTTTGTAGGACTGAAAAAGCAAAATCTTCCATAATAGCAAATAATGGTCACTATGTATTTCTAGAACTATTGTGGCAGACACAGATAATCGTCTAATGACTTTGGCACTGCATAATTAAAGCACATTTCTAATATCCTCACCTGCCAGTGAGAAGTTCATACATTAGAATTCCTAGTGACCAGTAGTCTGCAGAAATGTCATGACCTTTATTCAGGATAATCTCTGGAGCTACATATTCAGGAGTACCACAAAATGTCCATGTTTTCTTTCCAAACCCTATTCTTTTTGCAAAACCAAAATCAACCTAAAAGAGAAAAAAATAGTAAATTGTATTATTATTATTATTGTTAAGTGAAACCAACTTAGCTTAAACTCAGGATTTGCAAAATAAACTTAGCTTAAACTCAGGATTTGCTGTGAAAAAAAAGAGTTGCTATAATGCTTAAAACATTTTGGAATTTCCACTTTGCAAATGTTTTCAAATACAGCAAGTTATTTATAGGATGCAAATTACTAACATGGAGATTGTTAACAATCAAAGCATTGTTCCCTGTCAGCAGTAACTACCAAAAAATTGTTGCCAAAGACACAAGATGCTGTCATGAAATTATTCATACTTCAGAACTAAGTACAGTCCTGTTTCGGCATCAGTGCTGAAAAGTCTTGTTAAGGTCAATAATATAATTAATAGTAAGGACTAAACTACAAGATACATTAATAGGATACTTTTGTATAATGTAGAGAATACCTCTTGTAATTTTATTAAAACATTAACAGCAGCATATATGTTATTTAAAAGAGTATTTTCAAATTGAGTTCTCCTTTATTTAAGAACAAGTAACCAGGTTGCATATCATGTCTGTGTGATGTTATCACTTTCCACTTTACCTTTCATCACACTGTTCATATTTTCTGACTTTTTCCTTTTAGCATTCTAGACATTCCTTAGCAGTTTATGCACAGGGATCTGAAGATAGTGCAAAGACGTTCCTGCTGTGAAAGCCCTTAGATGTGAGGTAAAGCAATGAAAAAAAAAATCAACAGACAAAATGGGCGTGGGAAACATTGTTACTATGGTGTTAATCTAAACACTACAAATCCACATTCTTTAGTGAGACAGTGATTTGTTTTCCTTTTTCTATGTAGGTATCCTTAAAAAGAAAACAGAGTAATGCAAATATACATGGATGGGTTGCTTAAGATAATATAAATCACTGAGACAAAAAAAGCAACTTAAATACTAAGGGATTACCCTAACTTTCTGTTATGCTATCTATCTATCTATGGCAATTCGTTTACCAGGAGTGTCTAACTGGGCTTACAATCCCATTTACTGCCTAGACCTGGGGAAAAGATCCTTGAAACAAAAATGCAGTAGTATATTGGCAGATATAAAGAAACATGTCCATACTGCAAAACGTAAAGATTTAGATGAATCTATATAGTATGAGAACTTTTAATATACATTATTTACAGTCTTGACAGCTGGAAGTTAAGATTGAGAAACATTTGTAATACTGAATTATGATAAAAGACTTAAGGGAGCGATGAGGAAGAATGTCAAAGAGGAACAGTGTGATGGCAGCAGAGATAACTAGACAGTGTAGTGGTGAGAAAGTGA
This sequence comes from Protopterus annectens, assembly GCF_019279795.1. Classification (NCBI taxonomy): domain Eukaryota; kingdom Metazoa; phylum Chordata; order Ceratodontiformes; family Protopteridae; genus Protopterus; species Protopterus annectens. The sequence continues at coordinate 673,472,048 of NC_056748.1, read as the reverse complement.
GGTAGGAAATGGAATTAGATATAAGTGAACGGCTAGATCGTTTAAGGAAGGTGTAGGAAATAGGGAGCATGGTGGGAGAGAGAAAGTAAGGACAAGCTAAGGTGGGAGGGAACAATAAGTTGGGATGTGAGCCTAAGCACAGTCAGGAGAATAGGAGGTGTTGTTTTAGGTTCTCCTGGAAGATTTGTAATGTGTTACCTTGTTTTAAAGCAGTGGGGATGGAGTTCCATTTTATTCTAATATATGAAGAGTAGAGTGAGTCACCTGCAGTGAGCACACTTTGGTGGCAGTCAGTAGGCTTTTGTAACTAGATCTCAGGTCTTGGTGGCAAGTACTGTTTGAGGATGTTTTGTAGTTATGGGCAGGTGTCATAGCTCACAGAATGTCCACATTTTTGCCTTATATTGTTGGTCTGCTTTTCAAAACAGTTTTGGTTTTCTGGCAAATCACAGAGGACTGAAATCACTAAATAATGGCAAACATTTGCGTTTCAGACTTCATATCCTTCAGAAAAATGCATGCTAACACAAATCATGTTATTCTTGCAACTTTCTAAGGTTATAAGATTAATATTTCATATCTATCCCTATTTTGGGCCTCCACCCTTTATTTTAGGCTTTGTCCAGACTTCTTGCACTAAGAGGTTGAGAGGTATGGCCAGGTGTCAGGATTGTGAATTAGTTTATGAGCGGTAATTAAGTGGGAGTCAGGAAGGTGATTGGATAATTCTAGCAATTTGAGGTTCTTTAGTGCCACACAGTGATGAATACTATGAGGTGTACTACTCCTTATGATTTTTTTGCCATCCATACATGTTGCTTTGAAATTTTATATCCATTACGTATCAGGCAGGTAAATAACCATGAAATGCAAACAATGTTTAAGTGATGTTGCTTCCACAAATGTGAGAATAAATTAGTCCACAGTAATGCTGTCAAACATAATAGAGCAACTGCAGCAAATCAATGATTTTGACAAGAAATACTAGCAACAATGAGCACTTTTAAATATACAAACACTATTCTGATTAAGTAAATAAATAGTGAAAAAGAAAAAAAAAAGAACACTGTTAAAAACCATTACAGCAATACAGGTCTGATTTAACGGGTGCAGGAGTTTTATGCAGTCATACAATAAGGTCACACTCAGCTTTAGTATGTAACACAAACATATTTTTTGTACTTTCCATGGTGTAAGCAGTTATATATATTTCCATCTTAGAAATTCTGTACTACATGGTGATTACTGTAACGATTCACAGTTGTGACATCTGCTAAGACTGTAAATTAACCAATTACACGAGTGTAGTACTACTCAGTTATAAACACCAGTAGTGACATTTTTATACTTTCACTGTTGCATTTTACTTAGTGATATAATTAATTTGAGGCACTCAGGCTACAACACACAATGATGTGCTAAGAGAATGATTGATTATAGATGCCATTCACAATAGACACACAGCTCTCAACCTCTTAGTGCAAAAAATTTGGACAAAGCCAAACATAATAAGGGGACAAGGCTCAAAAATATGGACACATTTTAAATATTGCTGTTATAAACTTGGAAAGTTACTATAATTAAAGGTCATGTGTTTCCATGCATTTTCTAAAGGATATGAAGTCAGAAACTCGCGTGACTTTCATTATTTAGTGAATTCAATTCTCACCGATTTGCCACAAAAATCCAGAAAAACACAAATTTTATGAGGAACAGACCAAAAATACGATGCAAAAATCTGGACATTCTGCAAAAATGTGTACAGTTGAGAGGTATGCACTGACATCCTTTGACTACAACTGCAGACTTGCTTTTTTTTCATTGTGGAATTTAAATGGATCACTAGGTCTGCTGCAAAAAAATGAGTAGCTCTATAATCAATCCGGCATGCTTAGGTAGTATTTGCATTCAACAGGATAAACAGTAAATTGCACTTGGATGTTTTGTAGATATCACCATTAAAGAGAAATGGACCAGTTATATAGATGTTATAGCCTGGAATGGTACACGTATTATGCAAGGTATTGGAGTATCCTACTTGGGATAAATGAGAATAAGGGATGCAGGTACACCCATCAGGGGCAATGTTGGCTAATTATAACGCAGGAGCTCCATGTGAGAGGGAAAGCAGAGAAATGTACATAGTAGCTACATCTGTATTTTAAACTCTGCAGCTTTGAGTATAAACTTAAAAACTATCTGTAGAGAGGAAGAAGAAGAATGAACATGACACTTTAGAAGCTATGTTTTACTTTCTGGATTTTAAGAGTATCCTGTATAGCTACATTCACTTTCTAGATCTTAAGAGACTCCACAAATCTGGCATGAAATCTTGCAATTCAGGAGTCTATAACCCTGTTAGGACATGTGATATTTTATGAAAAAAATGTTTAAAAAAATAGAAACACACTAATACATGATGAATTTAATATTATTTAAATGTGTGTCTAGGGCTATTTTAGTGAAACATCTGTCATGTGACACTGTGTAAGGAATTAAACTATTATAAGATGTAGGCACTGACATTAACTAATCTGAGGTTCATGCAATCATTAATGGTATGACAGTGACTTCCAATAAGAATAAGGTGACTTGTAATTTGTAAAAGTTAACAGTGGCAGATCCACATACAGAGACTCTAAGTCATACTAGCGAATATGGCTTGAAAGATGGACAGTCAATACGTTCAGGATTCTATGATTACATGATGGAAACAGGGCTAGAAAATTCAGTGAGAAAACTGTTGAGAAATGCCAAGCACATGTATCATCTTTGGAGAATGATGTTAGCCATAATGGACTTTTCTAGTGATAGGTTATATTTTTTGCTAACTATAACAAAAAGAAAACATGAATTTCTAGCCTACAATATGATTGCAATGATACAAAATAGATTTATTTATAAAATTAAACAGAGACCCTTTAATCATGCATTTGGAAGACTTTGCTCCCATATTATGATTAAGTCATAAATAATTCCATGGTTGTATTGTAAAGAAAACTTTTCAAAGAATTCATTGTACATCCTTTCTTCACTTATATACTGGCTAGGTCACTTGAGATCTTAAATAACATCTAGAAGACAAAAACCAAAGATAACAACGGAATAAAACAAGACCAAAGGGACCATAAAACTCGTAGCTTAATGAAATGTAAAGCAAATATAAGACAGGTAAGTGCTTTCTCTACAGCTTCATCAGCCCATACAAACTCTGCTCCCATCACTAGTAATCAATTTATAACAAATTAAAAAGAAAAGCAGCCAATCAAAAAATCAGCACCTATGACAAAATAGCAGCTCAGTTAAACAATATATATATATATATATATATATATATATATATATATATATATATATATAAAACAATGTATATATATATATATATATATATATATATATATATATATATATATATATATGCATTAATAACACCCAGAAAGTTGAAAAGACATAGACACAAAAAAAATAAATAAATAAAAATAAATCATATATAGAAGTATATATATATATGTATATGCATGTTCTGCATTGGTGTCTTTCACATGCTTCAATAGGGCATTGTTGGCAGAATTACTATGGATGTTATACCGATGTTCCTTTACCCTCTCCTTCAACATTGTAAGTTTTGCCAACATAAAACGTCTTACACTCCAGGCAGTAAGTTAAGCAAACAATATCGTGTCAAACAGTTAGCATTATCTTTGAACACAAATTTCTGCCTTGTGGCATGATGTACAAAACAACCACTATTGTCAATGTAACAACAATAATTACATTTCCTGCATGGTTGTGTAACATTACCAATCCTATGCATACTACCAGGGAAGGTCTTAGGATAACACAGAAGTCTCTTCACACATTTCTTATTCTTATAACTAAAACGAGGCCTGTCCCCTACAATTCCTTTTATCTTAGGATCAGCAGTCAAATGCCCCAGTGTTTACTGATGACACCTGCTGTTACTTTAGCATCACTAGTATAAAACATAGGAACAGAAACCGTGATATTCACACCTGAATTACTCCCCTTATTATGTGGAGAGGCACACTGTTCAGAAAAATGTGGTCTCGCAAAATCATTTCTCAGGGTGGGAATCCCATTTAAAACATTATTTACCTCCATACTCTTTTTTTCCTCTTATGATCCAACCTATCCCTTAGATCAGAAACTTCAGACAAGAATCCAACCTCAGAGGCATTCAGCCTAGAGGCTCTCATCCCTTGTCCTTTAATTATATTCTTAGAAACATAAGTGGGGTACATTCTTCTATGTAGCAAAGTGTTCTTATAACAAGGTGTCCTATAAATACCAGTGTTGACAGCTCCACTATCCATCCTACATGCAAATGCATCCAAATAATCAATTTTTACTTCAAAATTTGTCATAGGAAATTTTAAAAATGATGTGGAGGTATTCAAGCAATTATGAAATTCATGCAACTCATCTGCATCCCCAAACCATACAAAAAACAAATAATCAACAAACCATTGATAAAAAGGGACAAGATGTATAAAACAATGCAACTTAAATATGTGATCCTCCTCTCGTGTAACCATTACCATATTGGCCTAGCTATTGGCACTAGAAGTGCCCATAGCTACACCATCTTTTTGTAAACAATACACTCCATCAAACATAAAAATATTATTCTCAAGTACTATCTCCATGTATAAGCAGAGTAGATCAGTCAGTGACTAATTACATCCACTATGTCTGGACAAATATTCTTTCAGACTGTTGAGACCAAAACTGTCAGGAATCATAGTAAACAATGATTGAACACCAATTGTTACAAAATAATAGATAGAATGCAGCCATTGTGTCTTAATATACTCATAAAAATCATTCAAGAATTGCATAGAGTCCCTTAGGACCTTCACATTTCTATCTAAGACCGGGTGTAAGTGCTTCTCCACATATAAAGAGACAGGATCAGTACTCCAATTATGGCCTGTTACAGTCGGCCTCAAGGGTGGTTTACTACAATTCTTATGGATCTTCAGGATACCCTGAATGATGGCAACTAAGGAGTGCTCAACCAAAAAATATTTAAATAAATCATAATTAATTACTCTACTTTACAAACAATCATCCAAAGTACGATGAATCCTCATTGTCTGATTAATATCAGTAATATCTATCACCATATAAAAAGAATCATCACTCAACATCTGCCTCATAGAGTCAAAATAATCAAATCTGTCCATAAGTACTATCCAGCTGACTTTATTGGCTAGTCTGATTACTATCATTTCATCGTTCTGTAAATTCATTAATGTGAGATGTTCATTATAAGTAAAGTTTTGATAATATTTTTTAGGGCTATTGCTCATTTGCCCATTGAAAATGTCATGTAAATCATTCTCCACCAACTTACCAAATACGTAAGCCAGAGGATGTCTGGTAGGCATATACAAGCTAGGCCGCCTGAAAATATTAACACTATTATGCAGCCCTTCACCATCAAACACCATTTTCAAAGAAACATTCCTAACAAATAATTTAATATCCAATATAGTGTCAGTTAAATCATGCATTGATATGGAGTAAAAGATAAACCATTCTCTAAAACACTTTGTTCATAACTTATTAATTGTCTCTTAGATAAGTTCCATACTATTAAGTTTCTATTTGTCTTCCAGTTTTCTTCAGAGACTGACTGGTGTTTTGTTCCAATGATGACTACTTTTTGATCCACCCCCTACTCCTAGAGTGAATCCTGTCCTTGCGATGATTCTGAGTGATGGGTAAAGGGAAATTAAAAGATCTATCATCATTTTTTAATGCTAATTTTTTTTCTTTATTTCTCATTGCTGGAATCTTCCTCCTGACATCATTCCCTAAAGGCAATGTATTAGATGTATTCACAGTATCATCATTGGAAAGCACAGTCTGTTATCGCTGAAGGATGGCTCGAGGAGGTTATGGAATCAAATTGTCCAAGTTGTTAGCTTTCTGGGAACTCCTTATTGCTAGTGGTTCCTATTGATAAAGACTCTCTGGTGGTAGGCTTACTCTTAGGCCATGTAAAACATGACTGTTCTTAAAATTGGCCACATCTCTTTCTATTTTGAGGCACTTCTGCGAAAGCAGTTTTCTTTCATAAAGCATAGCTTTATCAGTCTATCCAAACTAGAATCAATTGAGCTAGCTGGAAAATGATCATATAATGCAGCTTGCTGTTCTGTTATCTTACTAATTGATACATCTGCCTCAAGTCTAAAAAAGTCAATTAGTAACTTTAAATATTTGCTGCTTACCTCAAGATTCAGTTTCTGCCACTGTGCGAGCAGTTATGGATACTGTTCCCCATAAGTTGTCATTTTAAAAACTCGCAGAGCTCTGTGTATAATCCAGTGCTGTAAACATACTTCAAAGTATTTCCTTTGGGACACAGATGTTGGTTTCAAAAGATTGTATTCCAAATCATCCACAGCCTTAGTAAGGGCTTTGACATCAACACCAGCATTCTCATGCACTTCCAACTAGGAAAACACTCCCGGCATCATCAATGGATTATCATTCCTCAAAATACACTGTGATAGTCTGTCAAAACCGTCAATAGACTTATCACTAGCAACACCAGGGTTGTAATCAAGCTCCAGATTGTTCATACCACCCTCGACCATGCTTCCCCCATTGGTGTAGAAACAGATTCAAATAATATCCAGCAAAATACACTCACGGGAAACAAATATTCCACTGAAAAATAGTATTGCAGCATAAAAACCAAAGATAACAATGGAATTACACAAGACCCGAAGGACCATAAAACTCATAGTTTAATAAAATGTAAAGCAAATATAAGACAGGTAAGTGCTTTCTTTACAGCTTCATCAGACAATATAAACTCTACTCCCATCATTAGTAATCAATGTTCAACAGATTCAAAAGAAATGCAGCCAATCAAAAATATCAGCACCTATGACAAAACAGCAACTCAATTAAACAATGTAGCAATATATATACATTAATAATGCTCAGATAGAATGTTGAAAAGACATAAAAATAAAAATATAGTAAACTCTCAGTTAACCAGCACCCACAGGGATTGATAGATGCTAGATGTTTCTGGTTGCTTGAGAGTGACTGTTAAAAATAAGTCTGACTAATACTGTACCCTATACTATTTGTTTGTTTTGACTTGTTCTCAGGTTGGGGAGAGAGGGAATTTATTCCTATCTTCCTTTTTAAAACTCTAAAAACATAAGGTGTGTTTCTGCGGGTGGAAAGCAAAGAGTGCAACACATGAAAATTGTACTGTATTTCTTGAATTTTTTTTTTTTTTTTTTTTTTTTTTTTTGCTGTTTGCTTGAGAGTGCCAGTTGCTTGAGTGCCGGTTAACTGAGAGTTTACTGTTAATCATATATACAAATAGATATATAAAAAAATACATGTATAAAAATATGCAAAAATATGTGAAGCACACAATGAACTATTAAGTCCTCAGACTATTTTGCTGGATAACATCTTGGGACACTTATTTTCATAATGCATGGAAACTGTGATGACTTCACCATAGCAGTTTTTACTGTATGGGGTTCAATTAAAACATAAATAAAAAATGTCAGCTTCATAAATATGGGCATGAATAGTCTGTGGTATTTTCCATTTTTTTCTCTCATTTGTGACTTTTTTATTGATTTCTTCCAAACAAATTAGCAATACACTGCGTCATTTTGAATGGTCTATAAGTTAGTGGTGTATCAGAATGGATGAAGATTATAATCACTTCACAGTTTTCTTGCCTCCTTGTTGTTTATTTTATTCTGTTTCATTCTAATATACACAGGTGCCTAGGTAAATGTATCCATTCTTACACAAATGGACAGATAGGTTGGTGTGTACATAAGTACATACATACATTCATAGATTTAAGAAAGTATAAAATTCCCCCATAATACCAACTGGGATCATGGCATTTTGCAAATTATACAAAACTGCCTTCTAACATCAGGGAAGTCTTTTGGCTTTTCCTGGTTAGGGGTCGCCACAGCGGATCACCGGTTTGCTTAAGATTGGCAGTGGATTTTTACGGTGTCAAGTTGCCAGTCTGGCACCGACCTTCAGAGAAGGTACACACACACACACTCACACACCTACCTGTACATCTTTTAATGTTCATTCGATCACAAGGAGGACATGCAAACTCCACAGAGAAGGCACTCCAGCCGAGAAATGAATCGCAAAGCCTCTTGCTGTGAGGCCACAACGCTAACCGCTGCACCACTGTGGCTGACTTCTAACATCAGGGAAGTAATCACAAAATATAAAATTTAAAAGCTGTATTGTCACGGTTGTTAACTAGGTTCCAATTTCTCCACAACACTAGTTGTTAAAGATAAAGAGGGTGTTGGAAAATTACTAATTTCCTGAAATGATATTTTGCATTGTTGCTATCTGTATGTGTTTTCCCTTTTATTGTGCTTAACCTTTCACCATAGTTGCCTGATTTCAGAGTAAACCTTTTATATTGAGGGGTGTGGAGACTGAATTCCCACTTGAAAGTGAAGTGCTTTACATAGAAACAGTACCAGGCAAGCAATTACAGGGACCACAGGATATTCTACTTCATACACATTTAAGCAGGCTTGACTAAAATTTCTTGCCACACACTGTGGCTAGTTAATAGCACTCACCTCCCAAATCAAGCAGGGCCATGTTTCTGGTCTAAATTTGTGTCCAACTGTTCAATCATCTTTTAAAGGCAGACATAGTGGTATTTAGAATTTTGCATTTGTGATACCTGTGCAAAATGAAGTCTGTGAGCCTGGCTTATTTTTTTTTAAATAGGTAATTAGGTTCATAGGTAATAAGCACGCAGTTCAGGAGACCATTAAGGAGCTGTGCTCACATTCTCTATTGTTCCAAAGCACTGTTTGGTAAGGTGACTTGCCCAAGGTCACACAGTAGGTAATTCAAAACCTGTACTCCACGCATAGGAAGCAGCTCATTCACAAGTCAGTGTTTTAGCGCTCTGTGCTTACTGAGAGACACACTGAATTCCACTCAAGTTATTTACTGGCTTTTGCTAGTCATGTGACTGGTGAAACATATAGTTAAGAACAGAGCTTACAGTAATACATTGTCTGAATAAATTCAAAGTGTATTCATTTTTAACAAAAGAGTTAACACATATTAAAGTGATTTCTTCATATTGGTTTTGGCTGTGGCAGTTTTCATGCTTTTTTTTTTTATGACTATCTCTCAGGAAAAAAACATGGTTTACAGTGCGAGTATGATGCTTATGACTGACAAAATAATGTATGCAGCATACTATAAACCTACTTATTATGAAAAAGAACCTGTTTTTATTTTTGTAGGGATGACAGCTGAAAAAGCTACATCAATTCTTCAGTATGTATCTGGCAGCATTTGGGGATATGTATATATTTTGAACATGAAGTGGAATGGGGCAAAATCATATGGCTGTTAGTGCAAAATTAAAATTTCTGACTTCAGGCTTAGACTTCAGGAACTATCTCCTCTTTATCTTACTACCTCTAGACAAAGCCTAAAATAATGGAGAGAGACAAAGGCCCAAATGTTGAGACAGCTTTTAAATATTGCTCTTATTATCTTAGAAAGCTGCTAGAATAACAAGATCTGTGTGAAAGATATGAAGTCTGAAATGGAATGTTTGACATTATTTAATGACTTTAATCCTCAGTGATTTGCCAGAAAACCACAAATTTTATGTGGAACAGACCAAAAATATGAGGAAAATATGCACATTGTATGAAAATTTGGACAGTTGAGAGGTATACCACCTTGACAGAGGAGACCTGTGCCGAACATGCATGCCATTGATGGATATCTTACTATATCATATTGCATAAACTATCTCCCATGACCTGAACATGAGAGTACACTCTGTCTCAATAGACCTGAATATCAAGTGTACTATGGGGAAACTTAATTTTATATAAACTTCTACAATTCTAAAATCTACAAGTTCCATCAGAGGTCTCAGGGCATCCAGATCCTCGATATGCAGTGGGCCATGAGCTTGTTCAGAAAAAGAAATATGAGCAGGTATCAGATCATCTCACTTTAGGATGGCTTTTATATGTATGCCATACTCTGCCACTTACAATGAGAGCTCTGTATCCTTAAAAGCAACAACAGTTTGCTGCTGTATCGGTGTCTTGAGATGTGCAAGTTTAATGTCGCCAAAACTCTCTCAGGGATCATTAAAATTTTTCTTGTTCTATTAAGTGCCACAATGAAAATGTAATAAAGCAAGTTACAAGTCCTGTCACCCCCAGTGGATGACCTTTATGCATATGAGTTGTTAAAGGAACTTATTTACACACTGCAGAAGCCCATTCCAAATTCCTATGTCAGTGTTTTATCCACTATAATTATCTAAACACATCATCTGGCATTCTGTCCAAATTCATCTGAAGAACATATATATTTTGTGTATGTCAACATTCTGCTTTTTTTCTCACCAGTACCAAATGAAGTTGTTGACAGCAATTTTGGGCAAAATTAAAAACAAAATCTGAGCATCTGACTTGTGTCAAGAACAAGAGCAACAATAAAAATGTTTGTGTTAAAAATTAAAAAAAAAAAAACAGTGACCACAGGACTGGCTATCAAGAAGACATGATTAACAAAGACATGCATCTGGGACATTTCTCCCCAGGCCTCTGCTGAAAATTGGCTTAATTCCAAGTCAAACTTTCCCAGTAAACAAATGTTAAATAAATAAAATAATGAAACCAAAATGTAGTAGGAACCATTTAACCAATAACTCCAAACTGAAAACAAATGGTCCAGGCACACTGAGGATGGATGAGAATATATCTTTTATAAAAATATAATATAAAAGCGATTTCACCCTGCCCAAATGCAAGGCTTTTTCAAGTAATAAAACAAAAAATTAAAAGTGCTTCCATTTAAATACCCTTTACCCTCTAAAAAGGTGCCAATTCTTTAAAGACACAAAGTTTACAGAAACTAAAATGTTTAAAGAGACCAAAGTATTTAAAAGGACATACACTCCCTTTTCATTACAACAATGCATACTAATATTAAACACATTTCTTTTTACATTGTCCATTTCATGTAGTTTGTAAACATATCTTATTGTACAATGCATGTAAAACCTGAAACCAAACTATAATTTCTTTGCTTTTTTAACTAAGTATGGTTTAACGGATATATCGCCATTGAGACCTTGGGGGGGGGGGGGGTAGTTGCATTTAATTTTAACTGCCAGTGTGTCTCCCTGCAACTCAACCAGTTTTCCCAGTCTCCTCCCCTGGGGTCCATTAGAACATGTTCTAAAATTCCAAACATAAACCCTTTATGACCCGGTTCTATATGAAGATGTCTGTATAATGCATTATTTGAATTCTTCTTCCTAATATTGTATGTATGTTCATATATATGTTTACTTAATGTCCTCTCAGATTTTCCCACATGGAAACTAGGACAATCTCTACACACTGCAAGGTATACTATACCTTTTGTCATACAGTTTCCCTTCCTGAATTTGATAACACTGTTTAATCCATTGTGCAACACTATTTGTTCCTTATTTATAATGTACCTGCAGTATCCACATCTTCTACACCTTTGTGTACCTACAACCCCCTGGTTATCCATATTATTTTTATTTTTCTCAAAATGTTTCTTTAAATTCATTCCTGTTTTAAAGACAAATTGAGGAGCCTCACCTAATTTATGCACAATCTCTTGGTTAAATTTCAGTATTTTCCAGTTGTTCTCCACTATATTTTTTATTTCTTTTGAATTACTGTGGTACTGAATCACTAAAGCCCTGCCAAAACTTTGATGTTCTTCATCTCACATTGCTGCAGTCATAACCTGTGGGGTAGTCCGCTGTCCTCGATCGGCCCGAATACCAAAGAGCTGGGCTGGCGTCGGTCATTGTCGCCTAGAGCTGACGTCAGTACGTCGTAGTACATAAGCGCATGACCGACGCCATATCCTCAGTCTTTCTTGCCGCGTGGTCCGAAGCAGAAGCAGCGTTTGCAAGTGCCGTTCGGCGTTCTGAAATTTTCATTTATCGAGTTTCAGACCGAAGACCTAGTTGGGCTAAGTACCCCGTTGGGGAAATCTTTGTCTTTTCTTGCCTCAGTTATCTGGATGTCATAAGGATTTTCATTCTTTCTGTATTCCTTGCTTAGGGCCTGAGCACGACGTAGTTGGGTGTCGCTTTTGTGCTAGATTTAACAAGCGCACCATTAAACGGAGATTAGACTGTGCCAGGCTTGTTTTCAGTAAAAGGTGTAACTATAACATGCCGTCGGATCCTCCGACGCCCGCTACTGCTAAAAAGCGTAAAGATAGATCTTTAAAGTCTAAACCGGATGAGTCGTCCGTTGCGGACGCCGGTTCTACGGAGCCTCCAGTTGAACCTGTGGATCCTGCCGAGGGTTCGGCTGAATTCCATGGGGAACCTTTACTTTTACAGGAGTTGGCCTCTCAGGAGTTAGGCCCGGCTGAAGGTGCTTCTCAGGTGTCTGTAATTCCATCTTTACAGAAGGTTATTAGGCCTTCTACTTCAGTGGCTAAAGCCCATGCTAAGGCCAAACCTTGTCATGTTGGCCCTGGTCATAGTTCTAGCTCTCCAGCCCCTGTTCCTAAAAAGCATATGTTAAAAATGGCTGAGGACTTGATTCCTTTGATCAGGGGTTCTATGCCCCCCCGGAGAAGAGGCCTAGGGTGGAGGCAGATTTAGAGGGGAATTCCCTTCTTATTTGGATTCGGATGCAGAGGACTCCTGTCCTTCTGCTTCTCCTCCAGAGGATTTTTCTTTTTCTGAGACTTTACATTCCATGAGGGAGCATTTCAAGTGGGAAGGTCAGGATTTTTCGGATTTTCGGAAACGACTCAGGGAATTTTTGTTTCTGCCACAGCATAGGCCCTTGGCTATTCCTTCTGTCTTAGAAGTTGTTCAGGATGTTTTTTCTGAATCTTCCCTTAATCCTGATTCTTTACCTCCTGCCCCTGTTAAGCCAGACAGATATTATAGAGTTCCTGAAGCACATAAGTATTTGTACAAGAGTCCTAGAGCTGATCCGGAAACTATTACTCAAGGTCTGAAGGGTATTAGGGCTTCTGTGGCTAAGAATCCAGTTCCTTTGGATAAAGATTCTAGAGCTTTAGATAGATGGGGAAAAAGTGTACACCTCCTCTACGTTAGCTATGAGGGCTTTGAATTGCCAATTTCATATGCTGAAGTATCAGAATTTGTTGTTAGGTCAATTGAAATCTAAGGTGGATGCTTTATCTGAGGGTATAGAGTGTAAGGAGCTCCAGGAGTTGGTTCATGCATCAGATCAAGTTGGCAAGCATTCTTTGCAGTGTGGTTTCGATGCTCTTCAGGCTGCATCCAGGGTGGCTGCTACAGGTTCAGTTATTCGTAGACATGCCTGGCTTAAGGATCAAAATTTGTCAGAGCATGTTAAGGCTCGGATTTTGGATGCTCCTCTTCAATCTGAAGTACTTTTTGGTTCTTCTGTGGAATCGGTTTTAAAAAAAGATGGAAGATAAGGCTAAGTCTATGCAGACGGTCAAAGATTTTATGCAGGTGCAGCCCCCTAAGTTTAGTAGGAATTGGCCTGCTAGAGGATGGTCTTTTCCTTCTTCGGATTATCAGTCTAAGGGCAGGTCTAGGCGGGGTAGAGGCAGAGCTCACGCTCAGGGTTCTTTCAGACATAGGACTTGGAGTTCTCCTACACAGTCTTCTGGTGAGGGCAGGGGTCAGCCTTTTCGTAAACAGATCCAATGACCTGTATCTTCCGCTGCCAGACCATTCTCTACTGGCAGCTCCTCTAGGAGGAAAGTTGGGACTTTTCAAACAAAACTGGCATTTGGTCACCCAGGACAAATGGGTGTTGGATATAATAAATCACGGGTACAAGTTTTATTTTCACACTTTTCCTCCTTTCAAAGGCATGTCGGATGTGCCTCCTCAGCAAAGGATGGAGGCTCAGGAGCAAATTTCTTTACTTTTACAGATGGGGGCAATTCAGGTGGTCCCTCCGTCAGAAGTAGGCCTAGGTTTTTATTCCCGTCTATTCCTAGTGCCACAGAAAGGAAACACTTGGAGGCCAATTCTGGATTTGTCCATTCTCAATACCTACCTAGACATTCCAAAGTTCAAGATGTTAACATTACAACAACTTCTGCCTATGCTGGGTGAAGATCACTGGATGGTAACCCTGGATCTCAAAGAGGCCTATCTTCACATCCCTATCAGGCCCAGCTGCAGGAGATTCCTGAGATTTCGGGCTGGTACTTCTCATTATCAGTTCTCTGCATTGCCCTTTGGTTTATCTACTGCGCCCAGGGTATTCACAAAAGTTCTGGCTCCTGTAATTGCTTTTTTCAGACAGAGAGGAATACAGATTTATCCTTATCTGGACGATTGCCTGATTCTTGCTCGAAACAAAGACAAGTTACTACAACATCTCCAGTATGTAATGGCAGTTTTAAGGTGCCTAGGGTATTCTGTGAACGAAATAAAGTCCAGTCTAGTGCCCTCTGAGGACATGTGCTTTCTGGGTGTGAGACTGAATACAGCTTCTCAGATGGCATTTCTGACCCCGGACAAACAAAGAACTCTTCATCTATACTTCCAGCAGTTATCAGTAATGTCCAGGCTGACTGCAAGGACAGTCCTTCAAGCCTTGGGGTTCATGGCATCTTGCATTCTAGTACTTCCCAATGCCAAACTGCATATGAGGAAGCTACAATGGTATCTCAAAAGTGTGTGGACTCAACACTGCCACGGTTTGGACACTGTCATTCGGATTATACCTTGCATCCAGAAGGAATTCTTGTGGTGGGCTCAGGAATGTCACCTAAACAGGGGACTCTCTGTGACCCGACCAGAGGCGAGTCAGATCCTAACGACGGATGCCTCGGACTTGGCTTGGGGAGCACACTTCAATGGGAAATGGATACAAGACATGTGGCCTCCCGAACTACTACATTTGCATATCAACATGAAGGAAATGTTAGCAGTCCAATTTGCTCTGATGGCCTTCAAGGACCTACTTCAGCCGGGACAGGTGCTGATTCAAACAGACAACACAACAGTCATGTGGTACATCAACAAGCAGGGGGGAACCCATTCCTACCCTCTTTGCAGACAAGCAATGATTTTGTGGGAGACTGCTCTGAGTTTGCAAATCAATCTTCAAGCATGGTTTCTGCCAGGAGCACAGAACTCCCTAGCAGATGTATTGAGCAGGCAAATTGTGGATCCCCACGAGTGGAAACTGGATCCTCAGGTATTCAAACAATTGACCGTGGCTTGGGGAACTCCAGACATAGATCTGTTCGCTTCTCCACTGAATTTTCAACTGCCAAAATTTTGCACAAAGATGTTCCACCCAACTGCTTGGAAAGTGGATGCTCTATCTTTCAGTTGGAACAACCTTCATGTTTATGCTTTTCCTCCTCTGCCTCTTCTTCCCAAGGTACTCTTGAAAGTCAGGCGGGACAAGCCTTGCATGATTCTAATAGCACCAGATTGGCCACGTCAGCATTGGTATCCTCTGCTGAGGAGTTTAATTCAGGAGCCTCCTTGGCTTCTGCCACAGGTTCCTCATTTGTTAACCCAGTCAAACAATCATTTTCTCAATGTTCAGGTGCAGTCCCTGCATCTGACAGCCTGGCGTATTCTGTGATGGAGCCGGTGGGGTCTCAGCTTCCTCAACAGGTTTTAGATGTCATTTTGGAACCCAGGCAGCCTAGTAGTAGAAAGGTTTATGCTGATAAATGGAAGAGATTTTTTCTTTGGAGCACTGCAAAGGGCTTTGATGTTTCAGTGCCTAATTTGAGTTTTGCACTACAGTATCTTACTGAATTACTGGACAAGGGTTTGTCATTCTCTTCTGTGAAGGTTCATGCTGCAGCCATTTCTGCTCACTATGATTGTGACCCTCCTTTATTTTCTCATCCTTTGTTCAAACAATTTCTTAGAGGGGCAAAGAATATAAGACCCCCACGTAGAGCTCCTACTCCTTCCTGGGATCTCAATTTTGTGTTAGAGAAGCTTACTTTACCTCCTTTTGAACCTGCAGCTACGTCTGAACTGAAGTTTTTGTCTTGGAAGACTGCTTTTTTGTTGGCCATTACTTCTGCTAGGAGGGTATCTGAATTGCAGGCACTCATGGCAGTTTAACCCTTTCTGATATTTCATAAGGATAGAGTTTCTTTGCGGACTAACCCTACTTTTATGCCTAAAGTGATCTCTAATGTGGCCTTGAACCAGTCTATTCATTTGCCTACTTTTTATGCTGATCCCCAAAATAAGGGGGAAAAGTCTTGCATTCTTTGGATATCCACAGGCAGTTATGTTACTATTTGAGCAGAACTAAGGAGTTCAGACAGACTCAACAGTTATTTGTTTCTTTTGCTTTGGGTTCACAAGGGAAAGCTGTTTCAAAGCAGACTATTTCAAAGTGGATTGGTCAATGTATTGCTTTTTGTTATTCTCATCATGGGAAGAATGTTCCTGCTGGGATCAGACCTCATTCTACTAGGGCTACTGCCACATCTACTGATTTTTTGAGGGGTGTAGCTACTAAGGATATTTTGGAGGCAGCTACTTGGAGTTTAGTACACACTTTTGCTAAGCATTACCATCTCCCTCTTTATTCCAAGTCCAGGGCTGGGTTTGCCACTGCAATTTTACAGGGCATGTTAGCAGCTCCTAATGCTATTTAGTTTGCCAGCCTCCCTTTTCCTTTGCTTTGGGATTCTACCCACAGGTTATGACTGCAGCAATGTGAGACGAAGAACATAGTACAGTTTTGTACCTACCATAAATGTAGATGTTCGAGGATCTACATTGCTGCAGTCCAATTATCCCTCCCTCCTTCCCCTCTATAGTTTGTGGTTGCTGTGTTTTTTATTTTAGGATTATCTTTATTTCCACACTGGTAGTTGTGGGGTGTTTACTATTTTGGCTCTGGCCTTCTTTCATTCTTAGGCCTTCTGACATCTGGGGCAAGAAAGACTGAGGATATGGTGTCGGTCATGCGCTTATGTACTACGACGTACTGACGTCAGCTCTAGGCAACAATGACTGACGCCAGCCCAGCTCTTTGGTATTCGGGCCGATCGAGGACAGTGGACTACCCCACAGGTTATGACTGCAGCAATGTAGATCCTCGAACATCTACATTTATGGTAGGTACAAAACTGTACTTTCTGTAGCATGGTGCTTTTAAGGGTTATATTGAGTGTCCCCTAACAAAGGCATATATTTCCCTCAATTACTTACCTTGCATGCACAGAAATCAGGTACCTTGTGGTTTGGTTTGGCTGGTGTTAGAAACAGTGTTTACTGATTTAGCACTGCAGTTGTGTCTCTGCTACTGATTCAAGTGACTGTTAAGTGTTAATTTTACTTTTTCTTGTATGCACAGAATAATTGGCTGCTAATGTATTGTGCATGATTTATGAACCTGTTTCCAAAGTTATGGCACTGTGATGTTTTAGCTGTTGAAGTACCCTCAAACTGTTGCAGTAGCATCTGTTCTCCTGCTATCTATTCTTTCTCTCCTGCTCTCTCCACTCTATCCTCAGACCTGTATCTGTTAACACCCTCCTATTTCCTCATTACATCCTTTAACCTGTCTTGGTCTCATTCTCCTAGCTTCACTCTCTCTTTTTCTCTCTCTCTTCACAGCAGACTTGGGCAACTCTGCAGTCCACGGCTACCACCCCACCCATACAGTCTAGGAAGAAATGAGAAGTGCAAAACTAAACTGAGGATGTACCCTTTAACCTGAAGGGCAGGGGCAGTCCACCCAGGCATTCTACCTTTGTGTATGCTGAAGAGCAGGGGCAGTCCACCCAGGCATTCTACCTTTGTGTATGTGAAGCTTTAACATTTTACTTATTAGTTCTCAGTGTGCTGTTAACACTGACTGTTTGAGCCTTGTGCCCCCCCCCCCCATCTTGTGTAGTAATCTTAACTGTCCACTAGACAGTATACACTTAATCCAGGTCCTTCCTATTCTCAGTGATTAAAACTTAACCCCCCAAGCAGCACTTCCAGTGTTGTTTGCCTTAGTTTTGTATCACTTGAGCCCCACCTGTTTATTTGCATCTCTATACATTCCCCCTCATTGCTAATGTATCTGCTACACTAATCTGTGCACAAACTGGCTACTAATAAGCAAGTCAATGTGAAGACACACTCCCAACCTTAATAAACTTTGTTGCCTCTTCTGTCCTTCACTTTACAAGTAGAGTTTGTATTACTACTCACCCCCTCTGAGGCCTTCACTCATAGCTTTCCACTGCTTGCCTCTCAGGTTTGGCTGGTTTCTTTCACTGCACCTGGTTCACACCCGAAATACTAAGTCTATATAACATCCCTGCTGTTTATGGAGCTATCTTTAAATTACTAGTCTCCCACCAGGGCACAAGTATTCATCTGCAGTTGAATTCTGGTCACTGGTAAGCCATTAGACCTCAGGGAATTTCTTAGTGTTGTTTTTAGCTAATTATTTGGTCACTACTTAAAGAGCTACTAGTGGCAAATATAATCTCCTTTACCTCCCCAATTGTGTACTATCAATCTACAGTATAAAACTAGAGAAATAAAATATAATATTTTACAATTACTTACCTTGCATGCACAGAAATCAGGTAGCTTGTGGTTTGGTTTGGTCCCACTGTGGTGGGGCTTGCTCTGCACCTCACCCTGCCCCCAGATCCCAACTGCCCCAGTGGTGCTAAATTTAAAGCACTACAAACCATACCCCATCCACTATAACCTATCAAAGATAACCTCCTATATCAACCCCCCCCCCACCTGCCACTAATCTTCCTAGTCATCTTAACTTACTCCTGCTCCAAATACATTTCCAACATAATGCCCCAGCCAGGCACTATGTTATCTCCCAAAATACTGCTACTGTTTTCACTGTTACCTCTGTTACTCATTCCATATCTCCTCAGCACCTATGAAAATCAGCCCTACCTAGGTTACCACTACCCAAAATCCTAAACTATCACCACATCAATATCAAACAATACTGACCATTTCATAATTCCCTAAATACATGACCACATCATTCCTAAAATCTACCACCCGATTAGACCCAGGTATATCAGCCCCAAAACTAAACATTACCTACATGGTTTTACGCAGCTCATATCCTCCTCCACCAGGATAGGCAAACCCAAAAGCAAAGACAGTATCCTAGATTGGATACTTATCAACAGACACCATTATATGTACATGTCAGGGACCCTCCCAGATGACCTAAGTGACCACTTACTTAAGTACATTATCAAGCACAAGGTCAACAACCCCCACTAGACCACCTTTAAAACCCTCAGAAATAATAAGAACTTCATCTCCACCAACCTTCAAAATGAACTTAAAGCTTGCAATTGGTCAATCCTAAAGCACCTTTCACTGGACAATGCAGTAGCATACTTTAATTCCATATTCCTTAATATTCTTGATTCTCACGCTCCTGCTCACTCCATTAGAACCAAAACAAGAATTGCCCCGTGGCTCTCAAAAGAGACTAAATCTAAAATCATAGCTAGAAATAAGGCATGGGACAAATGGCATGCACAAAAGGCTCACTAGATCAACTAAGATACCAACCGCTAAGGAAACACACAAAGAACTCTATTATACTAGACAAAAAAAAACTTCTACTCCCATCTTCAACAAAAACATCACAACAAACCTCAAAAGTTTTGGGCAGGAATAAACAAACTTCTTTACCCAGGACAGTCCTCCACTCCTACCCCATCAGCCTCCCACCATAAGTCCACAGAGGATATTGCAAATACCTTCAAAAGTGTCTTCACAGAGACTATCCAATCCCTAGCCAGCCAACTGGCACCCAGCTGCTCCAACCCAAATTCTGCCACAGCCAATGCCCCACTCTCCTTTAGCTAATGCCCTACTCTCCTTTAGCTAATACACCACTCTCCTCTAGCTTTCAGCCTGTTTCTACATCAATATCAGATCTCTAATTAAGAAATTAAAACCAACTACTCTAGCAGCTGATCTCCTCCCACCAGAGTATCCGCAAAAAGCAGCAGATGCCATAGCATACTGCATCTCCATCATAATCAAAAGAACCTTATCTGAAGCCACCATCCCCTCCATTTGCAAAATATCTCATGTAATACCACTCCATAAAGGAGGCAACTTCTTTGAACTGCCAAACTATAGACCCATAGCTATTCTGTCACCATTGGCTAAAATTATGGAGGTGTGTGTCCATAAACAATGTATGCATTATCTTACCCAGAATAAGCTGTTGGCTAGCTCTCAGCATGGTTTTAGGCCACACAACAGTATCACCTCAGCCCTCCTATCCTTCTCTAACATCATAAACCATAACCAAAATAATAGCAAACTTTCCTCAGCCCTCTTTTTAGATCTCTCCAAGGCCTTCTATGTGGTCAGCCACCAAATACTCATGCGCACCCTTAAGGCATACTTACTAAATAGCTGTGCACTTCAGTGGTTCCAGTATTACCCGTGTGGTAGACAACAAGCCATCCTATGGCAGGACAAACCATCAACCCATCTACTCATCACCCTAGTATCCCCCAGGGCTCCATACTAGAACCCCTTCTTTTCTCTCTCTCTCTCTCTTAATGACCTCCCCACTGTCATCCCAAATGCTACCTGTATCCAATATGTGGATGACTCCACCTTAATTTGTCGGTCACCTCCCTGACAGATTTAATGACAGTAACCCAGACAGAATACCTTCAATATAGTTGAAAACTAGCTCTCTAACCATCAGATGATATTAAACCCTAACAAAACAAAGTTGCTTCTTTTCTCCCCCACTTGTAAGTCTTCCTCACTACTCTTTACCATAAGATCTAATAATGGTACCATTATCTCCCCAGATGTACAAACCAAAGTCTTAGGCATCACAATAGACAACACCCTCAAATTTGATATCCACGTCAATCAATCTATCAAAACCATTAACAAAAAAACTTGGCTCCCTCTATAAGATCAAACCTTTCCTTACTCCATTTTCTAGGACTGCTTTTGCTCATTCCCATCTACTCTCCACTCTTCTCTACGCCTCCCCCTCTACTCACTAATCTGAACAAATCCACTCAAACTCTCCAGCTGTTATAACCATATTGCTAGATTTGAAACAGGCATGGCCTATATGACCCACCTCTGTCACAACCTAAATCTTCTGTGGTGGCTAGAATGGCTTAGCCTACTTCAGTACAACCAGCTTATAATTGCCCATAAAGTTCTCAACCACCATGATAATATACCTGCACTTAAAAATATCATCACCCTTATAGCAAACTGAGGTCACTTCGCTCTTCTAATAAACTACTGGTTCAAACATCCAAAATCGACAACTCTGTTTGCTAAGTCTGTTGGCAAAACTTGTAACTCTCTTCCAGCTGATCTTACTCTCGAACCCTCTCTTACTCAGTTCAAAAAAAGCCTCAAGCTATAGTTTAAAACTCGCTGGCTATGTCCTTGTTCAAAGCCCAACTAGATCCTCCTCTATAGTCTGTAATCATGTTACATTGCCTAGTCACTTTGTCAACACTGTTTTAAAAATGTATGATTATATTACCTGCTTGCTCAACTGGAGCCTGTAAACTGTGTGTAACCTGTAATCATTTTGTGATTTTTACTGTATGTTTTTCCTTGGAGCTTTTCTCCCTTGGCCTCCGCTGAAAATGGACATGTATCCAGTCAGACTATCCCAGTCAACAAATGTAAAATAAAATAAAACATTATTAAAAGAAGAAATGCAGCACTACTTAATTCATCACTATTCTTTGCCATTGGCAGGAAGTAAAGGCATTTACTTTTGCCACTAATGAAACAATGGCGCACAACATGATTGCTAAACTGAAAGGTGCATAAACAAGCCATTCAGGCATGATATGACCAACTAAAATGGCAGCCATTTACATCATAAAAGTGAAAAAAAAAGATAATCTCTATATCAAAGGGGTTTTTTACTCACTGACTGGCCTGATGTGTCCACTGTATTCGGTACTCATCAGTCCAGTCATTGATCCCTCCAGTATGTAGCTCTCCAAATATTTGACATAAATCAAATGACTGCTTCTTGCTAAGAAAATCAAGAGCCTAAATCATAAGAACTATGTAGACTGTCTCAAAGACTTCTCCTCCTTCTCGTGTGTCATAGAGGGTACTGAGGTGTGATCTTTGCCTCATGAAACGAGCCTCAGTAGACCCCATCCTGTCAGATCTACTTCAATAGTACAGGCTAACACAGAAGGTCTTTGGCTAATGAAGTTTGCAGATGACTGCAAACTAGGAGCCATAATTGAAACTCCTAACGATGTGGACATCCTACAAAAGGGCCTCACTAAGACAGATGCCTGGTGTCAAAGCCATGGCCTCAAGCTCAATGCCAAACAGTGCATTATCATCCCCTTTGGCAAAAACTCTGTACCCATGAAGTACAGCATAGGCAGTAGTATACTTAACACCAAAAGTGTGATAAGAGACCTTGGTCACTCCTTTGATAATCACATTGCCACAGTAGTCAGGAAATCCTTCTACATGGCACGCCTCATCACAAAAGGTTCCTCATCCAGAAAAAAAGAGGTCATTGTTCCCCTCTACTCATCACTCATTAGACCCATTATAGAGTACAACACCACTTTTGGTATGTACCTCACAAGACATCTACAACAACTGGAAAGGCTGCAGAAATACCTCACATAGAGGATTACTGGCCTCAAACAGATGCCCTATGCAGACCATCTCAAAAAAACTCCAGCTTTACTCTGTTGCATATCACCTACTCAGATGTGATCCCTGCCTAACATACAAAGCTGTCAGACCCAGAGCTGTTGGACATGCTCTACTTAAAGAAATCCCAATCCCGCTGAGCTGCATGCTCTAGGGACCTAAACCTTGTCACCGCAATAAACAGAACATGCCAGAGGGATAGATTCCTGTCCCAGAGACTTTCCATACTCTGGAATAAATTACCTATCTATATCAAACAAAGCTCCTCATTAGCACTCTTCAAGAAAAATATTGATGATTGGATGGGAAATAGGAAATTCACCCCAAGGATCACTTCTGTGGCTCTGCTCGACAGTGGCACAGGAAAATAATTTTCTTGGGTGGCAAAAGCCAGGGTACCTTTTTGGCTGGGCTTGTATAGGCCCCAGGGCCAATAGCCTAGTACCTACCTATGAACCTATGAATAGGGAGATAAACACTTGCTCACGAGATCTAAATCTCTTTTGCAACACATTGTAGATATAAATATATATTGCAGAACTTTGGAGCTATCTTGGTCTCCATATAAAAGACCATACTTCCCTTACACTATTCAAACATAATCTGGTTAAATGGATGGGTATTCACAAATTCACCCCTGGTTTAGTACCCTTGACTGTCACTGACTGGGGAAATATGCAAATGTTTGACATGTCTCTAGGTTATTTTTATTTAAAATATAAGGGCTAAAACTTCAAGGGAAGTATGGCTAGGTTTGAAAGCATCTCCATGGATCAATAAACTTGTAAGTATCTATGAATCTATGCAATGCTGCCACAGCAGACATATGAAGACACAGTGAAATAATACAAAAGACATTTCTTTGTGGAAAAAAAAATAGAAAAGACATTTAATGACCTTTGGCAGGTAAAAATAGTCCAAGGTAGGAGCGTGTTTATCAAAACAACTGTACTTGAAAAAGACAAAGTAATTTGAAAACAGCTTTGGAACTATGATTAGCATGGAAGCTGCATAAGTTTCAACTGTCTAGATTTTTGCAGAATGTCCAGATTTTTGTCTCATATTTTTGGTCTGTTCCTCAAATAATCATAGAGGATTGAGGTCAGTAAACCATGACATACACTTGAGTTTCAAACTTCATATCCTTCTGAAAAATGAATGCTAGCACAAATCCTATAATTATAGCAAGTTTATAAGAGCAATGCTTAAAATATTTCCCTATTTTGGGGCTTTTACTCCACTATTATTTTAGGCTTTGTTCAGATTTCTTGTGTAAGAGGTTGACAGGTATGGTCGTACTTCAAATGACAGGGTAGAAGATACACAGAACTAAAGCTGTGTGAGTTTGCAAGGTCATGAATGGTAAGAAAATGCCTTCATTTGTTTCAAAGAGTAGAGAAGTTCCACATGACAGCAGAAATAATTAGATTACAGGTTAACTTATGCAGATTACACAGCACGAAGAGGAGGCAGTCTACAAAAATTATACTGATCTGTTGTTAAATTCTGTGCTTCAGGTAATGCTATATGTTGTCTGAAGCATAGCAGATGATAGTCCTAGTATGTGGATCTATGGATGGAAAAACCTTCTAAGTGGTGACATAGTGATAGTAAAATTGCAATTTGTTTTCATTTCTTAAGATCAATGTGGAATTATAACTACAAGCATTGTGAACATAATTGAAGCGTACCAGTTTTGCATAGCCTCGATGGTCTAGGATGAGATTTTCTGGTTTGAGGTCTCTGTATATAATTCCTTTGGAATGCAGATAGGCAAATGCTTCTACTACACATGCTGTATAAAACCGGGTGGTAGAATCCTCAAATGAGCCTCTGTTTAAAAAAAAGACAAAACAGATCAATAACTTATTATTTGCTATTTTTAAATGGAGGAAGATAAGCTTTGCAATTAATAGTAACTAGAAGCCAGAAATATCAGATATTTCTGGCACTGTACATACAAGCACAAAGGCTTAAATGTATAGTAAAACATGCACATGCACAGACACATATACACACACACACACACACACACACACACACACATATATATATATATATATATATATATATATATAGGGAGAGAGAGAGAGATAAAGAGAGATCTGTAATTACTTTCACAGATGTGCTTATGCAATATATAAAAAGGCACATTTAAGTAACATTTTTGTAGATATACGCAGAAAAATTCTGGACATTTTGACTATTTTATCAGTACTTGGTGAAGAATGTCTGTTGCACTTACCTAGTTTAAAATATAACAGAGCGATGCAGATAATCTATTATTATGTATACATTTGCTGCTGCGGGTCATGGATTTCAGTCAAACTTCAGTAAGACACAGCCTTCAGAAAATATGCTTAGAAATGTTCAAGCATACCAACTTAAACTCAGACAACAGTCATCTTAGTTTTTATCATTCTATCTTACAGAATTTTCAAAGCATTATGAAACAGATAAAAGCATAATGTTATGGTTTGCACAGAAACTAAGGCTAATGGCAAATGTCTTTGATTTAATAACATCTTACAGATATAAAATTTGTAAAAAAATAAATTAAATTAATATTTTAATATGTAACACAACACAACACTTTTTTCACTATGGTCCCTGCAGAATGTTGGGCTCTACTTTTTTTGGTTTGCTTGTTTGCTTACTTATGTTTTATTAAAGGGGTTAATCCTGCTAAGGAAAATGTATTTCAAAGGGGTCCCTAGGAGAATAGCTTCCATATAAATGGAAAGTAAGATGATAGCACAATGGTTTACTCGTTTTATAGTTGAATAAGCAGATATTACATGTGGCGGTTGTCAGATTAGTGTTTGCAATGCAGGTAATGTTAGCATTACT